>NC_084625.1:50576346-50631346 GCF_033978795.1 Nerophis ophidion | reverse complement strand
ATCCAGTGGGACGCCAGTGACAATGCTGACTATGAGAAACCTTGGAGAGGACCTCAGATGTGGGCAACCCCCCCCCCTCTAGGGGACCGAAAGCAATGGATGTCGAGCGGGTCTAACATGATACTGTGAAAGTTCAATCCATAGTGGCTCCAACACAGCCGCGAGAGTTCAGTTCAAAGCGGATCCCAAGACAGCATCGAGAGTCCCGTCCCCGGGAAACCATCCCAAGCGGAGTCGGATCAGCAGCGTAGAGATGTACAGGCGAGCGGTCCATCCTGGGTCCCGACTCTGAACAGCCAGTACTTCATCCATGGCCATCGGACCGGACCTCCTCCACAAGGGAAGGGGGGACAGAGGATAAAAAGAAAAGAAGCGGCAGATCAACTGGTCTAAAAAGGAGGTCTATTTAAAGGCTAGAGTATACAGATGAGTTTTAAGGTGAGACTTAAATGCTTCTACTGAGGTAGCATCTCGAACTGTTACCGGGAGGGCATTGTTGTTAAAAGAAAAGGTGATGTAACACATTGGTGAACATGCCCTTTCCCAACTACTTTGGCACGTGCTGCAGCCATGAAATTCTAAGTTAATTATTATTTGCAAAAAAATAAATAAAGTTTATGAGTTTGAACATTAAATATGTTGTCTTTGTAGCATATTCAACTGAATATGGGTTGAAAAGGATTTGCAAATCATTGTATTCCGTTTATATTTACATCGAACACAATTTCCCAACTCATATGGAAACGGGGTTTGTATAATCTGGTACAGAACATATTTGTGTTAGAGCTTCATGTTTCTGTGAATTGTCCCTTCAATTTAAGATTAAAAAAAAAGAAAAAAAAAGAAACACGTTTTATTTCGACAGACTCTCACGACCTGCCTGCCGTCAGAACGGTTCCTGCCTTCACAATAAAAGCCCTGCTTCGGATATCGGCCAAAAAGCCAATACAGGACATCTCTTTCGGTCCCCAACCTGAAAACTGGGAGCTTTTCATCCTGCCCGGCTCCAAGAAAGGGGGCTTTGCAGCCATTCCCCCCCACCTTGTTAAAAAGATCGCTGTGATAACTCTCCTCCAACTCTTTCCTCCCCCGGATGAAAACCCTGTTTTACTGCGATTCCTCCTCCAGAGCCGTTTTGGAGCCGAGTTTTTCGGGCGTCGTCCTGAGCGGCGGAGGGCGACCGTGGCGTCCTTCATCTGTGGAGCATTAGCAAATTAAGGCTGTCTCCTCAACACTGGGCAGACCTCTTGTCTGCAGGCAGGACCCATGGGGGGGGGGGGGGGGGGGGGAGACACTCCTTGGAAATTCCTTTTTTTTTGGAGTTGACATAAATGCTACATTTAATGGAGAGTAACTTGTAGCTTAGTTACATTTAATAGAGAGTAACTTGTAGCTTAGTTACATTTTAATAGAGAGTAACTTGTAGCTTAGTTACATTTAATAGAGAGTAACTTGTAGCTTTGTTACATTTAATAGAGAGTAACTTGTAGCTTAGTTACATTTTAATAGAGAGTAACTTGTAGCTTAGTTACATTTTAATAGAGAGTAACTTGTAGCTTAGTTACATTTAAGGGAGAGTAACTTGTAGCTTAGTTACATTTAAGGGAGAGTAACTTGTAGCTTAGTTACATTTAAGGGAAAGTAACTTGTAGCTTAGTTACATTTAATGGAGAGCAACTTGTAGCTAAGTTACATTTAATGGAGAGTAACTTGTAGCTTGGTTACATTTAATGGAGAGTAACTTGTAGCTTAGTTACATTTAATGGAGAGTAATTTGTAGCTTAGTTACATTTAATGGAGAGTAACTTGTAGCTTAGTTACATTTAATGGAGAGTAACTTGTAGCTTAGTTAGATTTAAGGGAAAGTAACTTGTAGCTTAGTTACATTTAATGGAGAGTAACTTGTAGCTTAGTTACATTTAATGGAGAGCAACTTGTAGCTTAGTTACATTTAATGGAGAGTAACTTGTAGCTTGGTTACATTTAAGGGGGAGAGTAACTTGTAGCTTAGTTACATTTAAGGGAAAGTAACTTGTAGCTTGGTTACATTTAATGGAGAGTAACTTGTAGCTTAGTTACATTTAAGGGGGAGAGTAACTTGTAGCTTAGTTACATTTAAGGGAAAGTAACTTGTAGCTTGGTTACATTTAATGGAGAGTAACTTGTAGCTTGGTTACATTTAATGGAGAGTAACTTGTAGCTTAGTTACATTTAAGGGAAAGTAACTTGTGGCTTGGTTACATTTAATGGAGAGTAATTTGTAGCTTAGTTACATTTAATGGAGAGTAACTCGTAGCTTAGTTACATTTAATGGAGAGTAACTCGTAGCTTAGTTACATTTAATGGAGAGTAACTCGTAGCTTAGTTACATTTAATGGAGAGTAACTTGTAGCTTAGTTACATTTAAGGGAGAGTAACTTGTAGCTTGGTTACATTTAATGGAGAGTAACTTGTAGCTTAGTTACATTTAATGGAGAGTAATTTGTAGCTTAGTTACATTTAAAAGGAGAGTAACTTGTAGCTTAGTTACATTTAATGGATAATAACTTGTAGCTTAGTTACATTTAAGGGAGAGTAACTAGTAGCTTAATTACATTTAATGGAGAGTAACTTGTATCTTAGTTACATTTAAGGGAAAGTAACTTGTAGCTTAGTTACATTTAATGGAGAGTAACTCGTAGCTTAGTTACATTTAATGGAGAGTAACTCGTAGCTTAGTTACATTTAATGGAGAGTAACTTGTAGCTTAGTTACATTTAATGGAGAGTAACTTGTAGCTTAGTTACATTTAAGGGAAAGTAACTTGTAGCTTAGTTACATTTAATGGAGAGTAACTTGTAGCTTAGTTAGATTTAAGGGAAAGTAACTTGTAGCTTAGTTACATTTAATGGAGAGTAACTTGTAGCTTAGTTACATTTAATGGAGAGCAACTTGTAGCTTAGTTACATTTAATGGAGAGTAACTTGTAGCTTAGTTACATTTAAGGGGGAGAGTAACTTGTAGCTTAGTTACATTTAAGGGAAAGTAACTTGTAGCTTGGTTACATTTAATGGAGAGTAACTTGTAGCTTGGTTACATTTAATGGAGAGTAACTTGTAGCTTAGTTACATTTAAGGGAAAGTAACTTGTGGCTTGGTTACATTTAATGGAGAGTAATTTGTAGCTTAGTTACATTTAATGGAGAGTAACTCGTAGCTTAGTTACATTTAATGGAGAGTAACTCGTAGCTTAGTTACATTTAATGGAGAGTAACTTATAGCTTAGTTACATTTAATGGAGAGTAACCTGTAGCTTAGTTACATTTAAGGGAAAGTAACTTGTGGCTTGGTTACATTTAATGGAGAGTAACTTGTAACTTAGTTACATTTAATGGAGAGTAACTCGTAGCTTAGTTACATTTAATGGAGAGTAACTCGTAGCTTAGTTACATTTAATGGAGAGTAACTCGTAGCTTAGTTACATTTAATGGAGAGTAACTTGTAGCTTAGTTACATTTAAGGGAGAGTAACTTGTAGCTTAGTTACATTTAATGGAGAGTAACTTGTAGCTTAGTTACATTTAATGGAGAGTAACTTGTAGCTTAGTTACATTTAATAGAGAGTAACTTGTAGCTTAGTTACATTTTAATAGAGAGTAACTTGTAGCTTAGTTACATTTAATAGAGAGTAACTTGTAGCTTTGTTACATTTTAATAGAGAGTAACTTGTAGCTTAGTTACATTTAAGGGAGAATAACTTGTAGCTTAGTTACATTTAAGGGAGAGTAACTTGTAGCTTAGTTACATTTAAGGGAAAGTAACTTGTAGCTTAGTTACATTTAATGGAGAGCAACTTGTAGCTTAGTTACATTTAATGGAGAGTAACTTGTAGCTTGGTTACATTTAATGGAGAGTAACTTGTAGCTTAGTTACATTTAATGGAGAGTAATTTGTAGCTTAGTTACATTTAATGGAGAGTAACTTGTAGCTTAGTTACATTCAATGGAGAGTAACTTGTAGCTTAGATACATTTAATGGAGAGTAACTTGTAGCTTAGATACATTTAATGGAGAGTAACTTGTAGCTTAGTTACATTTAATGGAGAGTAACTTGTAGCTTGGTTACATTTAATGGAGAGTAACTTGTAGCTTAGTTACATTTAATGGAGAGTAATTTGTAGCTTAGTTACATTTAATGGAGAGTAACTTGTAGCTTAGTTACATTTAAGGGAAAGTAACTTGTAGCTTAGTTACATTTAATGGAGAGCAACTTGTAGCTTAGTTACATTTAATGGAGAGTAACTTATAGCTTGGTTACATTTAATGGAGAGTAACTTGTAGCTTAGTTACATTTAATGGAGAGTAATTTGTAGCTTAGTTACATTTAATGGAGAGTAACTTGTAGCTTAGTTACATTTAATGGAGAGTCTCTTGTAGCTTGGTTACATTTAAGGGAAAGTAACGTGTAGCTTAGTTACATTTAATGGAGAGTAACTTGTAGCTTAGTTACATTTAATGGAGTGTAACTTGTAGCTTAGTTACATTTAAGGGAAAGTAACTTGTAGCTTAGTTAGATTTAATGGAGAGTAACTTGTAGCTTAGTTACATTTAAGGGAAAGTAACTTGTAGCTTAGTTACATTTAATGGAGAGTAACTTGTAGCTTAGTTACATTTAATGGAGAGTAACTTGTAGCTTAGTTACATTTAAGGGAAAGTAACTTGTAGCTTAGGTACATTTAATGGAAAGTAACTTGTAGCTTAGGTACATTTAAGGGAAAGTAACTTGTAGCTTAGTTACATTTCATGGAGAGTAACTCGTAGCTTAGTTACATTTAAGGGAAAGTAACTTGTAGCTTAGTTACATTTAATGGAGAGTAACTTGTAGCTTAGTTACATTTAATGGAGAGTAACTTGTAGCTTAGTTACATTTAAGGGAAACACCTCCTAGGTAACACATGAGCCAATCACCACACCCTACGCCTGCCTGTACCCACCCACTCTGTGCTCTATATAAACCATTGTATGTGAATACTTCCATTAAAATCTCCTGATGATTGAGGGAACCCCTCATGAAACAGTTCTGTAGAGATGAAGTAGTCTTGTGATTTTTTCCCACACATACATATTGCGCTCTACCACGGTATCGATCACTATTCTCTGGATATTCCAATCAAGATATATATATATATATATATATCTATATATATATCCCAAATTTTATATTTAGTATGTAAATGGTAATCCAACCGTTTAAAACCTTTTAAAGGCACAAGACATTGAAACAACGTTGAGAACTTATTGAATTAGGTCCGGACGTCGCGAACTCAAACATAACGTTGAAACAACATGCTTTTTGACGAGGTTTAGTCAACGTCGGGTTGGGACGTTGATTTGACTTTTGGTCATTTTCCAACCAACATTCTGCAAGTCAAACCTAACGTTGAAACAACATGCTTTTTGATTACGTTCAATCAATGTTGGATTCTGACGTTGATTTGACCATTGAATTTTGGTCATTTCCTAACTAACATTCTACAACACAAAAACAACATTGAAACAACATGCTTTTTCATGTTTATTCAATGTTGTTCGGAAGTCGATTCGACCATTAAATTTTGCTAATTTCCCAACCAAAATTATGCAACACAAATACAACGTTGAAACAACATGCTTCTTGACGACGTTTAATCAATGTTGGGTTGTGACGTTGATTTGACCATTGAATTCTGGTCATTTTCCAACCAATATTCTACAACACAAATACGTTGAAACAACATGCTTTTTGGGAACGTTTAATCAATGTTGGGTTCTGACATTGATTTGACTTTTGAATTTTGGTCATTTTCCGACCAATATTCCAGAACACAAACAACGTTGAAACAAAATGCTTTTTGACAACTTTTAATCAATCTTGTGTTCTGATGTTTATTTGACTTTGGGTATTTTTCCAACCACTATTCTACGACACAAATACAACATTGAAACAACATGCTTTTTGACGACGTTTAATCAATGTTGGGTTCTGACGTTTATTTGAGTTTTGGTATTTTTCCAACCAATATTCTACAACACAAATACAACATTGAAACAATGTGCTTTTTAACAACGTTTAATCAATGTTGGGTTCCGACATTGATTTGACTTTTGGTATTTTTCCAACCAATATTCTACAACACAAATACAACATTGAAACAATGTGCTTTTTAACAACGTTTAATCAATGTTGGGTTCTGACATTGATTTGACTTTTGGTCATTTTCCAATCAACATTCTACAATTCAAACCTAACGTTGAAACAACATGCTTTTTGACAACGTTTAATCAATGTTGGGTTCTGACGTTGATTTGACCATTGAAAGTTGGTCATTTCCCAACCAATATTCTACAACACAAATACAACATTGAAACAACATGCTTTTTGATGTTTATTCAATGTTGTTTGGAAATTGATTTGACCATTAAATTTTGGTAATTTCCCAACCAATATTCCTCAACACAAATACAACGTTGAAACAAAATGCTTTTTAACAACGTTTAATCAATGTTGGGTTCTGACGTTGATTTGACCATTGAATTCTGGTCATTTTCCAACCAATATTCTACAACAGAAATACGTTGAAACAACATGCTTTTTGGGAACGTTTAATCAATGTTGGGTTCTGACATTGATTTGACTTTTGAATTTTGGTCATTTTCCGACCAATATTCCAGAACACAAACAACGTTGAAACAAAATGCTTTTTGACAACTTTTAATCAATCTTGTGTTCTGACGTTTATTTGACTTTGGGTATTTTTCCAACTAATATTCTACGACACAAATACAACATTGAAACAACATGCTTTTTGACGACGTTTAATCAATGTTGTGTTCTGACGTTTATTTGACTTTGGGTATTTTTCCAACCAATATTCTACGACACAAATACAACATTGAAACAACATGCTTTTTGACGACGTTTAATCAATCTTGTGTTCTGACGTTTATTTGACTTTGGGTATTTTTCCAACCAATATTCTACGACACAAATACAACATTGAAACAACATGCTTTTTGACGACGTTTAATCAATGTTGGGTTCTGACGTTTATTTGACTTTGGGTATTTTTCCAACCAATATTCTACGACACAAATACAACATTGAAACAACATGCTTTTTGACGACGTTTAATCAATCTTGTGTTCTGACGTTTATTTGACTTTGGGTATTTTTCCAACCAATATTCTACGACACAAATACAACATTGAAACAACATGCTTTTTGACGACGTTTAATCAATGTTGGGTTCTGACATTGATTTGACCATTGAATTTTGGTCATTTTCCAACAAATATTCTACAACACAAATACAACGTTGAAACAAAATGCTTTTTGACGACGTCTAATCAATGTTTTGTCCTAACATTGATTTGACCGTTGAATTTTGGTCATTTTCCAACAAATATTCTACAACACAAATACAACGTTGAAACAAAATGCTTTTTGACGACGTTTAATCAATCTTGTGTTCTGACGTTTATTTGACTTTGGGTATTTTTCCAACCAATATTCTACGACACAAATACAACATTGAAACAACATGCTTTTTGACGACGTTTAATCAATGTTGGGTTCTGACGTTGATTTGACCATTGAAATGTGGTCATTTCCCCACCAGTGTCCTACAACACAAACACAAAGTTGATCCAGGGTGACGGCAAGGGTTGGTGAGGCAGTCTGGGACAGACATGCTCCATAATTTGGACCAGAGGTGCAACCTGAGAGCCCCGCAGTCTGACAGGAAGCGCTGGCTTAGCTCCTGTTCCACCGCGATGACAGGAGGCCCTGGTGGTACTAACCTGGAACGGCTTGACTTGAGCTGGGACCCAACGGGACTTGAAACCTCCTTGCCAATATCTGGTCTCCCCACCTTTACTCCTGTTTTCTGAACCCCTGCCACCCCCCCGTTGAATGTTTTCTTTAGGTTGAAGCGGGCAGGGCGACGGCATCAGTGCATGTTCTTGTTCGTAATGGCTAACGGGTTCTAAGTCCATAAGGCGCTCTTGTCCCACTTTTGACAAATAATAAAGCCTATAAACCAGCTCAGGTTTAATATTCCCACTAATGTCGCATTTATAACCTGAGCTGAATCCAAAGCAAGGACCCGGCAGGCAGTCTGCGTCTCTGAGGCCAAACACAAAACAGGTTTGTGAACAGGAGTGTTCATGTTAGCAGCTTGTAAAAATGCTTCCCAGGTGATGTTTCTTTCCGCTTTCATTTCCTCCATTGGTGATTCTTAGACTTCTCTTGGAGATGAACAAACTATAACCCCCACTACATTTGAGAAGAAATTGATATTTTCAAATATATCAGCCAGACCATAAGCCAAAGATATACACCACCGTTTTTTTTCAATGTTTATTTGCAAGCCCTGAAAAGGACAAACGGTAAAAAAAAATGGATGGAGTTTGTCAGTAAATTGCGGATTGTGCAATAACCTGCTACTACTATAAGTACATCTTAGTCGAAACAACACTAGATTTGGGAAAGAAAAACTCTTAAAATGATATTTTGCGTGAAGTGAGCAAATCTTTTTAGCAAGAAAATTAACTTAAAATAGAGTTCCGGTAAGAAATAACACGAATATGTAAAGAAATAAGCAGTGAAAAGACCACTGAATCAACGTCAGAACCCAACATTGATTAAACGTCGTCAAAAAGCATGTAGTTTCAATGTTGTATTTGTGTTGTAGAGTAGTGGTTGGGAAATGACCATTAAATCAACGTCAGAACCCAACATTGATTAAACGTCGTCAAAAAGCATGTAGTTTCAACGTTGTATTTGTGTTATAGAATATTGGTTGGGAAATTACCTTTAAATCAACGTCAGAACCAAACATTGATTAAACGTCAACAAAAAGCATGTTGTTTCCACGTTGTTTTTGTGTTGTAGAATATTGGTTGGGAAATTAGCTTTAAATCAACGTCAGAACCCAACATTGATTAAACGTCGCCAAAAAGCATTTTGTTTGGACGTGGTATT
Source organism: Nerophis ophidion (assembly GCF_033978795.1). Lineage (NCBI taxonomy): Eukaryota > Metazoa > Chordata > Actinopteri > Syngnathiformes > Syngnathidae > Nerophis > Nerophis ophidion. The sequence continues at coordinate 50,622,348 of NC_084625.1, read as the reverse complement.
TGTGTTGTAGAGTATTGGTTAGGAAATAACCATGAAATCGAAGACAGAACCCAAAATTGATTAAACGTCAACAAAAAGCATGTTTTTTCAACGTTGTTTTTGTGTTGTAGAATATTGGTTGGGAAATGACCAAAATTCAATGGTCAAATCAACGTCACAACCTACTATTGAATAAATGTTGTCAAAAAGCTTGTTGTTTCAACGTTGTTTTTGTGTAATAGAATATAGGTTGGGAAATGACCATTAAATCAATGTTAGAACCCAACATTGATTAAACGTCGCCAAAAAACATGTTGTTTCAACGTTGTAGAATATTTGTTGGGAAGTGACCAAATTTCAATGATCAAATCAACTACAGAACCCAACATTGATTAAAAGTCAACAAAAAGCATGTTGTTTCAACGTTGTATTTGTGTTGTAGAATATTGGTTGGGAAATGATCTAAATTCAATGGTCAAATCAACTTCACAACATGACATTGAATAAATGTTAAAAAGCATGTTGTTTCAATGTTGTTTTAGTGTTATTGAATATTGGTTGGGAAATGACCATTAAATCAACAACAGAACCCAACATTGATTAAACGTCAACAAAAAGCATGTTGTTTCAACGTTGAATTTGTGTTGTAGATTATTGGTTGGGAAATGACCATTAAATCAACGTCAGAACCCAACATTAATTAATCGTCGTCAAACAGCATGTTGTTTCAACGTTGTAGAATATTGGTTGGGAAATGACTAAAATTCAATGGTCAAATCAACTTCACAACCTAACATTGAATAAACTTTGTCAAAAAGCATGTTGTTTCAACGTTGTATTTGTGTTGTAGAATATCGGTTGAGAAATGACCAAAATTCAATGGTTAAATCAACGTCAGAACCCGACATTTAATAAACCTTGTCAAAAAGCATATTGTTTAAACGTTATTTTTGTGTTGTAGATTATTGGTTGGGAAATGACCATTAAATCAACGTCAGAACCCAACATTGATTAATCGTCGTCAAACAGCATGTTGTTTCAACGTTGTAGAATATTGGTTGGGAAATGACCAAAATTCAATGGTCAAATCAACGTCAGAACCCAACAGTGATTAAACGTTGTCAAAAAGCATGTTGTTTCAACGTTGTTTTTGTGTAATAGAATATTGGTTGGGAAATGACCATTAAATCAACGTCAGAACCCAACATTGATTAAACGTCGCCAAAAAGCATGTTGTTTCAACGTTGTATTTGTGGTGTAGAATATTGGTGGGAAAATAACCAAATTTCAATGGTCAAATCGTCATAGCCTGACATTGAATAAACTTTGTCAAAAAGCATGTTGTTTCAACGTTGTATTTGTGTTGTAGAATATCGGTTGAGAAATGACCAAAATTCAATGGTTAAATCAACGTCAGAACCCGACATTTAATAAACCTTGTCAAAAAGCATATTGTTTAAACGTTATTTTTGTGTTGTAGATTATTGGTTGGGAAATGACCATTAAATCAACGTCAGAACCCAACATTGATTAATCGTCGTCAAACAGAATGTTGTTTCAACGTTGTAGAATATTTGCTGGGAAATGACCAAAATTCAATGGTCAAATCAACGTCACAACCCAACATTGATTAAACGTCGTCAAAAAGCATGTTGTTTCAACGTTGTTTTTGTGTAATAGAATATTGGTTGGGAAATGACCATTAAATCAACGTCAGAACCCAACATTGATTAAACGTCGCCAAAAAAACATGTTTCGACGTTGTAGAATATTGGTTGGGGAGTGACCAAATTTCAATGGTCATATCAACGACAGAACCCAACATTGATTAAAAGTCAACAAAAAGCATGTTGTTTCAACGTTGTATTTGTGTTGTAGAATATTGGTTGGGAAATGACCAAATTTCAATGATCAAATCTACGTCGGAACCTGACATTGAATAAACATTGTCAAAAAGCATGTTGTTTCAACGTTGTATTTGTGTCGTAGAATATTGGTTGGGAAATGACTATTAAATCAATGTTAGAACCCAACATTGATTAGATATTGCCAAAAAGCATGTTGTTTCAACCTTGTAGAATATTGGTTGGGAAATGACCAAATTTCAATGGTCAAATCAACGTCTCAACCTAACATTGAATAAATGTCGTCAAAAAGCATGTTGTTTCAATGTTGCATTTGTGTTGTAGAATATTGGTTGGGAAATGACCATTAAACCATCTTTAGAACCCAACATTTAATAATATCGCCAAAAATCATGTTATTTTAACGTTGTAGAATATTGGTTGGGAAATGACCACATTTAAATCTTCAAATCAACGTCGGAACCCAACGTTAATTAAATGTCGTCAAAAAGCATGTTGTTTCAATGTTGTATTTGTGTTGTTGAATATTGGTTGGAAATTGATCATAATTCAATGTTAAATCAACATCACAAACTGACATTGATTTAAGGTCAACAAGCATGTTGTTTCAACGTTGTATTTGTGTTGTAGAATATTGGTCCAAAAATGACCCAATTTCAATGGTCAAATCAACGTCACAACCTAACATTGAATAAAAGTAATCAAAAAGCATGTTGTATCAAAGTTTTTTTTTGTGTAATAGAATATTGGTTGGGAAATGACCATTAAATCAACGTCAGAACCCAAAATCGGTTAAACGTCGCCAAAAAGCATGTTGTTTCAACGTTGCAGAATATTGGTTGGGAAATGACCAAATTTCAATAGTCAAATCAATGACAGAGCCCAACATTGATTAAACATCAACAAAAAGCATGTTGTTTCAACGTTGTATTTGTGTTGTAGAATATTTGTTGGGAAATGACCATTAAATCAACGACAGAACCCAACATTGATTAAACGTCAACAAAAAGCATGTTGTTTCAAAGTTCTATTTGTGTTGTAGAATATTGGTTGGGAAATGACCAATAAATCAACGTCAGAACCCAACATTGATTAAACGTCAACAAAAAGCATGTTGTTTCAAAGTTCTATTTGTGTTGTAGAATATTGGTTTGGAAATGACCATTAAATCAACGACAGAACCCAACATTGATTAAACGTCAACAAAAAGCATGTTGTTTCAAAGTTCTATTTGTGTTGTAGAATATTGGTTGGGAAATGACCAATAAATCAACGTCAGAACCCAACATTGATTAAACGTCAACAAAAAGCATGTTGTTTCAAAGTTCTATTTGTGTTGTAGAATATTGGTTAGGAAATGACTAATAAATCAACGTCAGAACCCAACATTGATTAAACGTCGCCAAAAAGCATGTTGTTTCATCGTTGTATTTTTGTTGTAGAGTATTGGTTGGGAAATTACTTTTAAATCAACGTCAGAACCCAACATTGATTAAACATCAACTAAAAGCATGTTGTTTCAACGTTGTATTTGTGTCGTAGAATATTGGTTGGGAAATGACCATTAAATCAACGTCAGAACCCAACATTGATTTAACGTCGCCAAAAAGGATGTTGTTTCAACGTTGTATTTGTGTTGTAGAATATTGGTCGAGAAATGGTCCAATCCACGTCACAACCTGACATTGATTAAATGTCAAAAAGCATGTTGTTTCAACGTTGTATTTGAGTCGCTCAACGTCAGGACCTGATTCAACCAATTCTCAACGTTGTTTCAATGTCTCGTGCCTGTTGGCTAATCTTTTGTATTTATTAAGTAGGCAATCCAACCAGTTTGCCATTTTATATATTCCACGTCCACCCACATGTCCTCCACTTGCAATTGAAGTCAATGCAGAGCCTGTCGTCTCGAGGGTGTCACAGCACGTTGGTTTTGGCCGGCGAGAGGTTCAAAGGTTGAATTCCGTGCGGCGTTCTGACGAGAGCGTGTGTCGGTGCGGCCAAACGAAGGTTGAAAGTTGAAAAGCTGCAAACGGGAACCAGATGAGCTGCGACGAAGGCAGACAGACAGGGTTCTAAAAGGAGAGACAAGGTGTACGCGGTCCAACCGCAGACCCCAAAACCCACCCCCTGAACAGGACTTCATGTCCCCCCCACCTCCCCCCCGGCCAGGATCACGTCGGTCCAGAATGAGTCGAGATAACCGCGTATTTACCCCGGCACGTTCAAAACAGGAACGGTCGGCGGGTTTTCGGAAGCCAGCGGCGGTTCCTTTCATTCACGCACGTGTCAGCAGATCGTTGAAATGAAACATTGCATTCCTCACCACATTCTGGATCAATTTCCACTTTTTCCCCCTTCCCGGGATCTTGTTACAGCCGGGTTGTCTGTGAGGGTTCCAAAGACTTTTACCGACTTCACCAGCAACTCGCTCCCAAATCAGGAGTTTTGAGATCGAGACTAAGTTTACTCTGCAGGCCCAAATTGGGTTTTTCCTCTTAACCTGATTTTTTTCCCCAGCTGATTGTTGACATTGCAAGTACAATGTGTTCTATATCAGACTCTACCATAAACGTGCAGTGGTCCCAAAGTGGGCTCGACGTCACTTAAAAACAAAAGGAAGTTCGGTAAATAAACAAGAAAGTCGCTCCTACTAAAACATAAGATTAAATTCACCATACCTTAAAAAAATTATTTTTGTTTTATTTTATTTTTAAGTGAAAATAAATTAAAGTAACATGATGTATGAATACATGTAAACAATGTAGAGTTGTCCTCATACCAAAATGTATTGTGATACTTTGATATATATATATTTTTTTTTTACAATTTTTATGCATTTTAACTGTGTTTTATATATAGAATGTTTTGTGCTCATTGTGACTTTGATGATTATTTTTATACTTTACATTTTTTTTTTTAGACAATTTGTATGCACTTTAACTTTTATATATACAATGTTTTGTGCTTATGGTGACTTTATGATTATTTTTCATATTTTACCTTTTTTTTAACACAATTGTTATGCATTTGAAATGTGTTTTATATATAGAATGTTTTGTCTTATTTGATGATTTTATATCTTTCACCATTTTTTTTACACAATTTTCATGCATTTGAACTGTTTTATAAATATGTTTTGTGCTTATTCTGACTTTGATGATTATTTTTAATATTTTATCTTAGTTTAAACACCATTTTTATGCATTTTAACTGTGTTTCATATATATAATGTTTTGTGCTTATGACTTTTGATTATTTTTAATATTTTACCTTTTCTCACACAATTGTAATGCATTTTAACTTTGTTTTATATACAGAATGTTCTGTGCTTATTTTTGATGATTTTGAATCTTTTACCTTTTTTCACCCCACAATTTTAATGCATTTTAACTTTTTTATACATTGAATATTTTGTGCTTATTGTGACTTTGATGAATATTTTTAATATTGTATTTTTTTTAAACACAATTTTTATGCATTTTAAGTGTGTTTCATATATAGAATGTTTTGTACTTATTTTTGATGATTTTGAATCTTTTAGCTTTTTTTTCTTACACATTTTTTATGCAGTGTAACTGTTTTATACATAGAATGCCATCCATCCATCCATTTTCTACCGCTTGTCCCTTTTGGGATCGCGGGTGGTGTTGGTGCCTATCTTTCGGGCGGAAGGCGGGGTTTTGTGCTTATTGTGACTTTGATGATAATTTTTTCATATTTTACCTTTTTTTAAACACAATTTTTATGCATTTTAACTGTTTTATATATAAAATGCTTTGTGCTTATTTTTGATGATTTTGAATATTTTACCTCTTTTTTTTCACACTTTTTTTATGCATTTGAACTGTTTTATACATAGAATGTTTTGTGCTTATTGTGACTTTGATTGTTTTTATTTTTTAATATTGTATCTTTTTTTAAGCACAATTGTAATGCATTTTAAGTGTGTTTCATATACAGAATGTTTTGTGCTTATTTTTGATGATTTTGAATCTTTTACTCTTTGTTTTACACAATTTTTTTCCATTTTAACTGTTTCATACATAGAATGTTTTGTTCTTACTGTGACTTTGATAAATATTTTTTACATTTTATCTTTTGTTTTTAACACAATTTCTATGCATTTTAACTGTGTTTCATATATGGAATGTTTTGTGCTTATTTTTAATGATTTTGAATATTTCACACTTTTTTAATGCATTTTAACTGTTTTATACATAGAATGTTTCGTGCTTCTTGTGACTGATGATTATTTATAATATTTTACCTTTCTGTTTAAATATGCACAGTACTTTGGGGCAGTATTATGTTTTAGAAAAGCGCTATACAAATAAAACTACCTTGAGTTCACCATTTAAGACTTATTTCATCAAGCCGCCACATTGGTGACATGCGCAACTGCCGCAACACTTTCAAATACTACGATGATAATATCAATAAAACAGTTATCAAAATGACACCACAGTAGATTTAAGCATGAAAAAAAATACAACAAACAACAAAACGTAGAAAGAAACGTTTTTTACAATGGAGTTCAGGGTGCGCATAGAGCTGTCATATTGCCTTAAGTCTTTGCATCTTACTGTTTCGTTAATTTAATCAGTTGAGTGGATAATTTACAACGAAAGAAGATATCTCATGTCGCTGCAGCATCAGTCTGCCGCCATGTGCTGCCAACTTGAATTACTATCGCAGCGTCCAGTGGACGCATTTAGAACAGCCGTTTATTTCCATTTTTATACTTAGCAAACTCATTCAAGCCGTTGGCGGGCCGTACGTTTGACACCAATGGATCTTAGCGCTGGTTAGACCCCCTGTGGAAAAGGACAGAGGTCTTTCTGTGCGGTTCCTTCACACTTCTTCCTGAACGTGAGCATTGACTCGTCCACTTTGAAGCTTGTTTTCCTTGCCGCCCTGCTGATTGGGCTCCCTCCTATTTTGGTTGTCGTTCTGCACCAGTAGCAGGCTGAGTGACGGGCGGGGGGGCTGCTGAGTGCTCAGCTAATGAAGCTCATTCCCCCGCATGTCTGTCTCCACGCTAGCATTAGCAGACCCCCCTCGCCAGTCCGCCCTCATTCTTATAATAAAGCTAGACGAGGACACGAGTAAAACAACAACAACGCATTGGTAGAGAGACTACTAAAGGTTTGCGTGCGATAAGACACGTGCGAACTTGATAGCTTGTGTGTCAAGCCCTTAAACGGGCAAAATAAGAAGCGTAATCCAAATCGCGCTAAGATGCAGAATAACAATATTGGGGGGAGAAAATGCAACGTGATTTATCAAGGTTAAAACTGTTCTGCAGACGCCGTTTTACACCGTTATTCAGAAAGCAATATTAAGTATTAAATTCAATTAAACAAATTAAAAATTAAATAATACAAATTAAATTAATATTAAATAATACAAGTTAAATTAAATTAAATTAAATAAATATCAAATGATACTAAGGAGGTCTAAGTCCGCACCCCCTCTCCAGGGGCCCAGGCTTAGACCGATTTTTTTAAATTTTATTTTATTTTTTTCTGCCCCCATTCTCAATCTGTATCTCACCTTTTTTGTAAGGGGTGCCGGAAGTCGGCAGACTCATCAGCGATCCTGTTCTGTCTCCCTGTAATGTTTGTCTGCTCTTGAATGCGATTGTGCTGAAAATTTTACTTTCCCCTCGGGAATTAATAACGTTTTTCTGGTTCTGATTCTGATGCATGACTTATTAGGCAAAACCAACCTTTCTTACAGTTTGCGTATTTTTAGCTGCATAAGTCCCGGAAAGTTGAACTCAAACCAATGGCGGAGGGGTTCCCTCAATCATCAGGAGATGAGAAAAATCTCCTGATGATTGAGGGAACCCCTCATGAAACAGTTCTGTAGAGATGAAGTAGTCTTGTGATTTTTCCCACACCTACATATTGCGCTCTACCACGGTATCGAGCACTATTCTCTGGATAATCCAATCAAGACATATATATATATATATATATATATATATATATATATATATATATATATATATATATATATATATATATATATATATATATATATATATATATATATATATATACCCAACGTTCGGACACACGTTCTGATTCAATGCGTTTTGTTTATTTTCAGACTATTTACATTGTAGATTGTCACTGAAGGCATCAAAACTATGAATGAACACCTATACATATATATACATACATACATACATACATATATACATACATATATATACATACATATATATGCATATATACATACATATATATATATACATATACATACATATATATACATATATACATACATATACATATATACACATATATACATACATATATATATACATACACATATATATACACATATATACATACATATATATATATATATATATATATACACATATACACATATATACACATACACATATATATACATATATATATATATATATACATATATATATACATACATATATATATATACATACATATATATATACATACATATATATATACATACATATATATATACATACATATATATACATACATATATATATATATATATATATATACATACATATATATATATATATATATATACATACATATATATATATATATATATATATACATACATATATATATACATACATATATATATACATACATATATATATACATACATATATATATACATACATATATATATACATACATATATATATACATACATATATATATACATACATATATATATATATATATATATATATATATATATATATATACATACATATATATATATATATATATATATATATATATACATACATATATATATATATATATATATATACATACATATATATATATATATATATATATACATATATATATATATATATATATATATACATATATATATATATATATATATATATACACATATATATATATATATATATATATACATACATATATATATATATATATATACATATATATATATATATATATACATACATATATATATATATATATATATATATATATATATATATATATACATATATATATATATATATATATATATATACATACACATATATATATATATATATATATATATATACATACATATATATATATATATATATATATATATATATATATATATATATATATATATATATATATATATATATATATATATCTCAGTGTTTCCCACAGGTCAAGCATCTATTTGTGGTGGTGTGGGGTGGCAGCGGTGGCGATGACCAAGAAGAACGCGGAGTTGAAATATAATTACAACACTTTATGTACATATTTATATAATATTTACATATTTATATAGTATGTAACTACAAGCTCCATTCACAGACAGAGTCCCATTGCTTTTATGAGCGGTCGAGCGAGTCAAAAGGCAAATTTTTTATTTATTTTTTTATTTAAAAAATATATATATTTGTGGTGGCCGTAATTCTTTCGTGTAGGGCCGCCACAAATAAATGAATGTGTGGGAAACCCTGTATATATATATATATATATATATATATATATATATATATATATATATATATACACATATATATATATATATATGTATATGTATATATATATATATATATATATATATACTGTACATATACACGTGTATATATGTATGTATGTGTATATATATATATATATATATATATATATATATATATATATATATATATATATATATATATATATATATATAGTTTGATGTGACAATGTCAATAGTCACAAAAATAAAGAAAACGCATTGAATTAGAAGGTGTGTCCAAACATTTGGCATCTGCTCTGTTTTTTTTTCTGTCAAAACGGAAAAAAAAAAATCCACAACGTTTAGTGAGAAAATATGAACTACTTTATTGACTCCTACCATTTCCAGACAAAGCGACGTGGCGAACCAGATCTGCCTTGAGTTTGACACACGTGACATAGAGAGTTTCTTTTCAGTATTTCCCGCAGAACATTCACACATTAAAACTGCTCTGAATCACGACAAAAACGCTCTTTTCAAGAAGCCGACGTGTTGAAAGAAGGCGCATCTGTTTCTGCATTCTCTGACCACTTTGCATGTCTGTCTTTTATCATTCGCTCAGCTTTCCTGTGGCTCTCCTCTAAAAAACAGAACAGCGTGACCGAGGCGACGCTCGCCCTTCCTCTCCCGTGCCCATCTTTGACGAGCGCTCGCCAGGAAATGAAGACGGCGACTGTGATGTGGTACCGAGGCGCACGGAAGGACTTTTTTGATCTGCTTCTCATCATAGTTTCTTTTTGTGTGTTTGCAGGGCCGGCGTGTGTCCGGGGCGAGGAAGACGGAGAGATTGCATTGTTGACTAAAAGTGGTAAGCGGCTTCAGGCTGTAAGGAGATATCATAATGAGTGAAGTCTCCTGCTGGGCCATCTCTTCCGCTCTCTGCTCTGCCGCGAGAAGCACTTTTCTTTGCCTTCCTCTCACTTTATTTCGACATTTTCCTCGGTACGTGATTGGATTTCTTTATTCTTTTTGCTTTACGTACTGTAAGGCAGTGGTCCCCAACCTTTTTGTAGCTGCGGACCAGTCAACGCTTGATAATTTGTCCTGCGGCCCGGCGGGGGTGGGGGGAGGGGTGATTTTTTAAATGTATTTTTTATTTTTATTTATTTTTTTGTCATGAAAAAGGGAGTTTTTTTTGGGTTGGTGCACTGATTGTACGTGTATCTTGTGTTTTTTAAGTTGATTTAATGAAAAAAAAATATATATATATGTATGTATATATATATATATATATAGGGGACGGCGTGGCGCAGTGGGGAGAGTGGCCGTGCGCAACCCGAGCGTCCCTGGTTCAATTCCCACCTAGTACCAACCTCGTCACGTCCGTTGTGTCCTGAGCAAGACACTTCACCCTTGCTCCTGATGGGTGCTGGTTGGCGCCTTGCATGGCAGCTCCCTCCATCAGTGTGTGAATGTGTGTGTGAATGGGTAAATGTGGAAGTAGTGTCAAAGCGCTTTGAGTACCTTGAAGGTAGAAAAGCGCTATACAAGTACAACCCATTTATTTATTTATTTATATATATATATATATATATATATATATATATATATATATATATATATATATATATATATATGCATCATATATATGCATGAGTTTATGAATGGGGAACCTTTCGGATCTCAAATATATTTAGTAGGATTTTATTTAACTTTTCACTGTGATTACTACAAAATATTAAATAATTCAAATCAATGGTGTCCTGCATTATTGATCTTTGAGGGCTTTAAATGCTAAATAAAAGGAACTCTCCTGAAGGAATCAATAAAGTACTATTTATCCATCTAAATACTGCATATTTCAGTTTTACTATTAAAAAAAAAAAAGTTGTCTTCGACAGAAAAGGCTTAAAACCTTGTTTGTTTTACTTTATATCAACCTCAAGTTGATATGGAAAATGTGTGGCGCATTATGAAGCGTAAAATAGGACAGCGGAGACCCCGGACTGTTGAAGGACTGAAGCTCTACATAAAACAAGAATGGGAAAGAATTCCACGTTTCCTCAGTTCCCAAACGTTTATTGAGTGTTGTTAAAAGAAAAGGTGATGTGACACAGTGGTGAACATGCCCTTTCCCAACTACTTTGGCACGTGTTGCAGCCATGAAATTCCAGGTTGATTATTATTTGCAGAAAAAAAAAAGTTTATGAGTTTGAACATCAAATATGTTGTCTTTGTAGCGCATTCAACTGAATATGGGTTGAAAAGGATTTGCAAATCATTGTATTCCGTTTATATTTACATCTAACACAATTCCGCCCGATTGTAGCTGAGATAGGCGCCAGCGCCCCCCGCGACCCCGAAAGGGGATAAGCGGTAGGAAATGGATGGATGGATGGACAATTTCCCAACTCATATGGAAACGGGGTTTGTGCATTATTCGCTGTTACAAGCGCTCAATGAAAACCAGTTTGACATCCCTCCTTTATGTCAAAAACCAACACGAAGCATCACTTATCTCAAAGGCAGAAGGCAAAAAAAGTGGCAGATTTGATATATACAATAATTATAACCACCATCATCTTTGCATTGTCATTACGAGCGTGTGAAACTCCTGAAGTGGCGACCACACTTTGGACACATTCTTCTCTTAAGTGTTGTTTTCGCCCGCCCTTGGCTTACCACCGTCATTAGTGGAAGCAGCATTGGAGAAACGAGAAGAACCTCGCGGACATGCACTGTGTATTTACCCTCACACCTGGAATGCAGGAGTAGGAACAGCTGGTTTTCTGCACTGACTTGAGTTCAAAGATTAGTCCCCGTCCCCAGACTCTTGTCTCACAAAGAAGCCTGAGAAGCAACAAGCCAGGTGACCGCTGGTCCTGATTGGGATGGTCTCGCCGAGGCCTGAGCAAGCTCATTGACCAGCGCCGTAGGAATTTCAACAATTACATCCTCTTCTTGCTGTGGGTTTCTGTTTCAACTGAACGGGAGAAGTCCTGCAACTTTAGACCTGTCATAAAACTGGTTTCAGTCATCCTTTATCTCGCATATACGGACTCATAAGATCTGGTCAGTGCCAGCTGAGGTGGGAACCCCCGAACTCCACTTGATCTCGCTTCGGATTGGGCTTGCCTGGTGGCAATAGAGTTTCCAAAGGAACCCCCCACCTGGGAAACTGGCGTTACGCTGGCCGGCGGGGGCCGCTCCGATGGCAAGTCGTGTTTACCATAAGGTTATAGGAAGGAAGAGCAAGGAGAGACTAAGGCAACCTGGGTGTATCACAAGAACCGGGGCTTTCCTAGGGGCTTCTTAGAAAGTTTGTGTCCAGGACAGTGACCCCTAAGCAGACAGGCATGTCAGACCGAGCCCCTGTTGCTCAGGTCCTGGAAACTGTAAGTACCTGGGTGGAATCAGGCCCAGGATTTTATTTACAAGGGAAATACAGGCGTGTTGGACCAAGCCACTGTCGCTCAGATTCTGGAAGATTTAAGTAAATGAGTGGAATCAGTTCCCGGATTTTATTATTAAGGAGAATTACGTGTCCCAATGATCCTAGGAGCTATGTTGTCTGGTAGGGTCTCCCAAGACAAACAGGTCCTAGGTGAGGGATCAGACAAAGAGCAGCTCCAAGACCTTTATGAAGAAGACGTATCGAGGACCCAGATTTCCCTCACCTGGACGCGGGTCACTGGAGCCAGGCCTGGAGGTGGGGCATGATGGCGAACGCCTGGTGGCCAGCACAGCCCGACGAGGCAAGCGGCCGAAATGAGTTTCCTCCGCCGGGTGGTGGGTCTCTCCCTTAGAGATAGGGTGAGAAGCTCTGTCATCCGGGAGGAAATCAAAGTAAAGTCTGGTCAGGATGCCACCCGAACGCCCCCCTAGGGAGGTGTTTCGGACTATGTCTCCCGGCTAGCCTGGGGCCCCCCTCTGGAGCCAGGCCCGGAGGTGGGGCATGATGGCGAACGCCTGGTGGCCAGAACAGCCCGAAGAGGCAAGCGGTCGAAATGAGTTTCCTCCGCCGGGTGGCGGGTCTCTCCCTTAGAGATAGGGTGAGAAGCTCTGTCATCCGGGAGGAACTCAAAGTAAAGCCGCTGCTCCTCCACATGGAGAGGAGCCAGACGAGGTAGTTTGGGCATCTGGTCAGGATGCCAACCGAACGCCTCCCTAGGGAGGTGTTTCGGACTATGTCTCCCGGCTAGCCTGGGGCCCCCCTCTGGAGCCAGGCCCGGAGGTGGGGCATGATGGCGAACGCCTGGTGGCCAGCACAGCCCGAAGAGGCAAGCGGCCGAAATGAGTTTCCTCCGCCGGGTGGCGGGTCTCTCCCTCAGAGATAGGGTGAGAAGCTCTGCCATCCGGGAGGAACTCAAAGTAAAGCCGCTGCTCCTCCACATGGAGAGGAGCCGGACGGGGTGGTTCGGGCATCTGGTCAGGATGCCACCCGAACGCCTCCCTAGGGTGTTTCCCAGGGAGGCCTTGGGACTCCCTGGGAAGAGCTGGACGAAGTGGCTGGGGTGAGGAGAATCTGGGGTTCCCTGTTTAGGCTACTTTCCTCGCGGCCCGAGGAAAGTAGCCCAAAGAAGATGGATGGATGGAGACACTGCCTATATTATAGGTAGTGGGCTCTTTTGAGGAGTTTTTGTTAATGTTATCCAATATTAATAATGTTGCGTTTATTTTGTGTAGTGCGCCTTAAAGAATTTCGACTATTTCTAGGAATCCAAATGATGGGAATCTTCAAATTGTTTGCTTGTTGCTGCGATAAAACTGAACGTGTCATCATTTGCCACCTCAGTAGAATGCATGTCCACCTCTGGCACAGTCACCACAGAAAAAACATTTTATGTGAGTTGTGTATTATTCTAGGAGAAATGCTATGTGTGCAGGCATTTTCCAGCCTGGCGCTGGTTAATTCGATCTTAGCTGACTCCTCACCGGGACTAACAGACACTGTAATTGCCTGTGTCCGAGCTTGCTCTGGTGTAGTTAGTCAAGCGTGACTCGAATAGAAATCTATATTTCTGGAAAGAGTGAAGGCCATCCCTCATCAGCAAGCCCGGTTTGCCCCAGACAGAGGACCAATTATCAATAAAAAATAGACAAAAATATTTGAAGTCTTTGGAAAGGATTATCTGAGATCCCTAGAAGTAGTGTTAATTAGACCACTACCGGCAGTCGCTAACATTCACCTAAGTTAACGAGCTTTCTGTGTGTATGCAGAAATAAAAACTTGGCAGACTACAACTCAGGATAATAGCGAGACAATAAATAAACCAAAGTTTTAAAAAAAGCAAATACATAAAATAAGGCTTTGTTGCTTCCATGTTGAGTGTTTGTTTTCCGTGTTTGCTCTAAACCGAGCAGTCCTGTTGCAATCAGTTGCATGTCCTGAGAACACAATGACTTGGATCAATGAGAACATCCGTAGAAAAGCTGAGTGTTGTGTTTTGTAATTTCGGTTTAAAGTTCAATCAATCAATCAATGTTTATTTATATAGCCCCAAATCACAAATGTCTCAAAGGACTGCACAAATCATTACGACTACGACATCCTCGGAAGAACCCACAAAAGGGCAAGGAAAACTCACACCCAGTGGCCAGGGAGAATTCACATCCAGTGGGACGCCAGTGACAATGCTGACTATGAGAAACCTTGGAGAGGACCTCAGATGTGGGCAACCCCCCCCCCTCTAGGGGACCGAAAGCAATGGATGTCGAGCGGGTCTAACATGATACTGTGAAAGTTCAATCCATAGTGGCTCCAACACAGCCGCGAGAGTTCAGTTCAAGCGGATCCAAGACAGCAGTGAGAGTCCCGTCCACAGGAAACCATCTCAGCAGCGTAGAGATGTCCCCAACCGATACAGGCGAGCGGTCCTGACGAGCGGTCCATCCTGGGTCTCGACTCTGGACAGCCAGTACTTCATCCATGGTCATCGGACCAGACCCCCTCCACAAGGGAGGGGGGGGGGGACATAGGAGAAAGAAAAGAAGCGGCAGATCAACTGGTCTAAAAAGGAGGTCTATTTAAAGGCTAGAGTATACAGATGAGTTTTAAGGTGAGACTTAAATGCTTCTACTGAGGTAGCATCTCAAACTGTTACCGGGAGGGCATTCCAGAGTACTGGAGCCCGAACGGAAAACGCTCTATAGCCCGCAGACTTTATTTTGGGCTCTAGGAATCACTAATAAGCCGGAGTCTTTTGAACGCAGATTTCTTGCCGGGACATATGGTACAATACAATCGGCAAGATAGGCTGGAGCTAGACCGTGTAGTATTTTATACGTAATTAGTAAAACCTTAAAGTCACATCTTAAGTGCACAGGAAGCCAGTGCTGGTGAGCCAGTACAGGCGTAATGTGATCAAACTTTCTTGTTCTTGTCAAAAGTCTAGCAGCCGCATTTTGTACCAACTGTAATCTTTTAATGCTAGACAAGTTAACGAAGAACTATCCAGGACCTTCCACGATTCCCCTCAAGGAATGTTCGGCGGTTGCCCAACAACGGATTCCGAAAACAGACTGCCGTCCACAAACTCATCAAGGATGTCATAATCGTCTTTCTGGAAAACAAACTCCAGGAGGTTAAGTCTGTATTCATTGAGTGCTTTTAATCGAAAGTAGTTGAGACCTGGGGGGACTCTGAAAAGGTTTAGTATTTTGACCTCAACAGAGGATGTACGTACAGTAGTTGGACGGTGGAAAAAGGTGAGGAGCTCCTGACGCACCTTCTATAGTGGGAGGTGAGACTGAGGTCACAAATGCAGACACCACCTTCCGTGGTCAAGGTATGTAAGGTCAGAAAACTTTGGTGGTAAGGTCATGAAGGTAGACCAAATGGGCCAATGAGCTCCGCCAGACATACCTCAAGGCACTGGATACCGCAGGCTGTGGACAGAACTCTTCAACTTTGTGTTTATCTACAACGGCAGACTAGGGACCAGTCCCTCAGACTTGCTGGAAAAGTTGACTCTGTGGTGCTTTAGAGGACAGTTTGTCTGTTAGTTCCACCTGGGAGTTGTGGACTTGGAAAAGGCCTTCGGTTGTGCCCTACCGGGCTGCTCAGCGTTCTGTGCTATTCAGTTCTCGTTAGGGTTGTCTGCGGTTCCTCCTCTACGTCACGGATCACGTGACCGCCTTCATTTTTACCTCACAAAATGTCTCGGGAATCTCTGTGGGATTGATATTATTTTGATCGTACCACAGTAGTAAGGCTTCTGCACTCCGACCATATTATTAGATCAGTCATACTGGAAATACGCGAAAATTCACAATTCACAATGAAAGACATGCACACATCTGCTTGGCTTTTTTTTTGTGCATTTTAAATCATAAATAAATTGATTCAACAGGTGGAGGGTCCTCTCATTATACTCTCTAAAAACTTCCAAAAACTGCCAACGATACTTCGTTTACATGTAGTGAGCTGAGAATTCACCAAATATGAGCGATATTGTTATTATAAGTGCTAACGCAGACGGACTATTTTAGCATTGATAGCAGTGAGCTAATGCTAGCTTACGCTGCCATTGTTGACACACTGGCAAACTTTGGAAGTCCTTTGGGGTCATAAATCCGACATATATGATAATAGTTTTGTACACATAGGCTATGTCACGGCCAGGGCGATTACCAATGCACCCTCATCCTTGCGCTTTGCTTGTTGCACCTTGGGACACGCCCATCGCCGTGCACATCCAGGGATGCACCGGCTGCAGCAACCGCCAGCTGCAATCATTCACCGGCAATCAGCGCACCTGCCTGTAATGAAGGAGCTGCCTTCATAAGCCTGTTCAACCTGCCATCCCGGGCCGGAATATAGTCTTTTGTTCGGCGTACACGTCTGCCCTTGTTCCTGTTTGGCGAGCTCGTCACCTTTTTGTTCCCTTTTGGATTCTCGACCTCCCGCTTGGAAACGGACCTTGTTTCTTCTCTCCTGCCCTAGATCATCGGCCTACCCCAAAAACTACGCCCTCGACAACATTTAGTAACACACACCTCAGCTAACTACACACACAGTCTTACACCACACACTCTTGTATTTGGGTCACACACTCCATTATAGTTCTATAGTATTGTTTATTATTATTTTATGTATATTACCTATTTTCCCAGTGACTGCGTGGGTTCCCTACGGGTACTTTGACTTCATCCCACCTCAAAAAACATGCAGCTGGGGATAGGTTGATTGGCAACACTAAATTGACCCTAGTGTGTGAACGTGAGTGTGAATGTTGTCCATTTGTGTTAGTCCCTGCGATGAGGTGGCGACTTGTCCAGGGTGTAACCCGCATTCCGCCCAAATGCAGCTGAAATAGGCTCCAGCGACCCCAAAAGAGACAAATAAAATGGATGGATGGATGGATATATTAACAATACATATAATAAATCAGTGTACAAACGTCTGCTGGTGTCTGTTGCCGTCATCTCCCTTAGCAAACCATTACATGCTTGGCTTTTTTGTGCATTCTAAATAAAAAATAAATGGATTCAACAGGTGGAGGGTCCTCTCATTATACTCTCTAAAAAAATCCACAAACTGCCAACAATACTCCATTTACATGTCGTGACCTGAAACTTCACCAAATATGAGTGTTATTGTTATTATAAGTGCTAACGCAGGGAAGCTACAAACCGTATCTACGGATTCCTTTAAACAGGAAGTATTTTTTCTTCCCCAAAGCCACTCCAAAGGCATTAAATGTCATTTCAGAGAGCGACTCGCTACACGAGTGCCAGTTATTGGCTGGGTTAGGGGCAGTGACGTGTGTGTGTGTGTGTGTGTGCCCGCGTCAACTCACCCTTTCCATTCCAACACAGCACCATGATGTCACCCCGAGGTGCTAAAAAAGGATATTAGGTCTTTTTTAAATCAATTGTTGACTCCAGCCCCTCAAGCATGGACTCCCCGGAACACTTCTTGTTGACACACGCATTAATCTTCCAGGAGTCGTTGAAATATTCAGCAACGGTAACAATGGGTGACTTCCCTTTTGTTTTCGATTTTGGGAAATTAAATGTTCCGTCCAAAAACCAACTTAACTTAGAAGTAATGACAGCAACACAATTTGAAATGTGGACTCGTCAGACCACAGAACACTTTTCCACTTTGCAGCAGTCCATCTTAGATGAGCTCGGCCCCAGCTAAGCCGGCGCCGTTTCTGGGTGTTGTTGATAAATGGCTTTGGCTTTGCATAGTACAGTTTTAACTTGCACTTACAGATGTAGCGACCAACTATAGTTACTGACAGTGGTTTGCTGAAGTGTTCCTGAACCCATGTGGTGATATTCTTCACACACTCATGTCGCTTTTTGATGCAGTACCGCCTGAGGGATCCTAGGTCTTTAAGATCATCGCTTACGTGCAGTGATTTCTCCAGATTCTCTGAATCTTTTCATGATAATACAGACCGTAGATGGTGAAATCCCTTAAATTCGTCTCGGAACAGCTAGAGGATAATCCGTGGTCGCCTGATAACCTCTCCAGGCAGGAAAGGGGGGGCGGGAGGAGAAAAGAGAGACGGCAGATCAACTGGTCTATTTTTAAAGGCTAGAGTACACAAATGAGTTTTCAGTCTGAAACAGGCGAGTCAAACTGGTTTTCATCGAGGGCCACATGGCAGTAATGGGTCCCCTCAGATTTTAAGTGAATTATATACAGTATGAATATAAAATATGTGAATAATATTTTATTATTATGTCTTTTTTTATGTATGCTGTATAAAAGCAAATCTTTAAATTGTACTTTTTAAAACAATTTTACTGTAATATTTTTATTTATTTTTTGACATATTTTTTTACGGCTTATAAAATAAATAAAAAATACATAGAATTAAACCAAATTAAATGGAAAAACAGTAACACTTTTTTTTAACGGAAAACTTAATGCACATTTTTTGTAAACTATATCGAAAGTGGGTTTTACTGTTAAAAAAATGTTACTGTAAAAAATTTTTGCATTGACAATTTGTTTGATTACTTGCTTTAAAATCCCGAGTCAAGCAGATATGGAAGTATTTATTTATTATTTATTTGAACATTAACATTGTTAAAAAAATGTATACTGATGTAATATTTTATTTTTATTATTAGAGATGATTTAAGTTGTACGCAGCACCTTTATTTTTGTCATACAATTCTTAAGAAAAGATAAGGTACTTTATTTACACATATTGGCATGTTTTTTTTGGGGGGGGGGGGGGCACACAAATTGATGCGGCGGGCCAGATCTGGACCCCCGGGTCTTGAGTTTGACGCCAGTGGTCTAAAATGCAAGGCATACTTGGCCAACACTCATACTGAAGGGGGCCGAATAAACAACTTTAACACTGTTACAAATACGCGCCACACTGTGAACCCACACCAAACAAGAATGGCAAACATTTCGGGAGAACATTCGCAACATAAACACAACAGAAAAAAATACCCAGAACCCTTTGCAGCACTAACTCTTCCTTGGACGCTACACTATACACCACCCGTTACCACCAAATTTTTTATCCTCATTTTATTTAATATGCCGTGGATGTTTTTTCGTTTGCTTTTTGAAAGTGGATTTTGCACTGTTAAGTTATTTAAGCGTTGCTTGTTCCATAATTCGGTGTTAAAGCAAATCAGTGTAGCAAACTGAGCGATAATTAACGTTTTTTATTCATGCACTTTCTCTGGCTACTTCAAGGCTTGAATGTTTGATTCATTCCATCCATTTCCTACCGCTTGTCCCGTTCGGGGTCGCTGGAGCCTATCTCAGCTTGTACACACTGGACAAGTCGCCACCTCATCACAAGGCGTTTGAATCATTCATTATTGTTATTTTATTTCCAAATGCATTATTAGCCTGTGGAAAAAGTTCATTTTGATATTTAACTCAGAGGGCTGCAAATAGAAAAGAGGTATTACATTTTTATTTATGTTTTATTTCATATGCCATTGCTATTTTTTAATTATTATTATTATTTAAAGCTCGATTTTGCATGTCACTATAAAGTAACATAAGCCTTGTTTGTTCAATATTCATCGCAAAACTTGTTTGGGTCCTATTAAGAGGTTCATTTGTTCAACTTTGGCCCGCGGCTTTGTTCAGTTTTTAAATTTTGGCCCACTCTGTATTTGAGTTTGACACCAGTGGTCTAAAACATGCATCAAATCCAAACAAATGGCGTAAAAAAAGTGTCAACAAATGTACTATTGGGGGTTAAGCCAGGGGCCGCCCCTGATTATACAGCAACGTGAAACAACATTACAAGATGCGCTTCATCCAAAAATGGCAAAATTGTGTGAAATAGTATTTTTTTTCCCTCTCTGACAGAAGAATAATCTGTTCCTGATCATTTCTTCCTCAAAAGGCCTGAGTCAGACGTTACAGTCCTTATGTCATCAAGAAATGTGATACAGATGCTCGGTGTGTGTGTGTGTGTGTGTGTGTGTGTGTGTGTGTGTGTGTGTGTGTGTGTCAACCCCCAGTGGCTCATCTGCGTGCGTGACACGTATTTAAGCTTAACGAGCGCCTCTTCCAATGTTTACCTTCAGTCTTGTTTGTCCATGGCGCCTCCTCGCCGGCCTTCTCTGTTTGCAGAAGAAGAAGACGAAGAAGAAGAAACAGATGCAAGGACGAGACTGGAAACGTTTTGGCTGGCGGGAGAAGGATGCGGTGGTCTGGGAGGACAAAGAGAGAAAAACAAACAAAAAAATAATGTCAGCGATGTAAGACAGAAAAAGGAACAAATATTTACCGCTGATGCCTGGTTGACTCCACAGGAAGTGTGCTTCGTGAGCAGGAAGTGTGTTTTATGAACAGGAAGTGTGCTTTGTGAACATTAAGTTCACAAAGCAACAGTGTAGCAACAGGAAGTGTGTTTTATGAACAGAAAGTACGCTTCAAGAACAGGAAGCTTGCTTCGTGAACAGGAAGTGTGCTTCGTTAACAGGAAATGTGCTTTTTGACCAGTAAGTGGGCTTTGTGAACAGGAAGTGTGCTTCGTGAACATGAAGTTTGCTTCGTGACAAGGAAGTGCGCTTCCTGAACATGAAGTGCGCTTCGTGAACATGCAGTGTGCTTTTATGAATAGGAAGCGTGATTCGTGAACAGGAAGTTTGTTTTATGAACAGAAAGTGTGCTTCGTGAACAGGAAGTGTGCTTCGAGAATAGGAAGTGTGCTTCTTGACCAGGAAGTGTGTTTCATGAATATAAAGTGTGCTTTATGAACAGGAAGTGTGCTTTGTGAACAGGAAGTGTGCTTTGTGAACAGGAAGTGTGTTTTTTGAACAGGAAGTGTGCTTCATGAACAGGAAGTGTGCTTTGAGAATAGGAAGTGTGCTTCTTGAACAGGAAGTGTGTTTCATGAACATAAAGTGTGTTTCATGAACATAAAGTGTGCTTCATGAACAGGAAGTGTGCTTTGTGAAGAGGAAGTGTATTTTATAAACGAAGTGTGCTTCGTGAACAGGAAGTGTGTTTTTTGAACAGGAAGTGTGCTTCAAGAACAGAAAGTGTGCTTTGTGAACCGGAAGTGTGCTTCGAGAACAGAAAGCGTGCTTTGTGACCAGGAAGCGTGCTTCATTAACAGGAAGTGTGCTTCCTGAACAGGAAGTGTGCTTCCTGAACAGGAAGTGTGCTTTGTAAACGAGAAGTGTGCTTTTATGAACAGGAAGTGTGTGCTTTTATGAACAGGAATTGTGCTTTGTGAACAGGAAGTGTGCTTTCTGAACAGGAAGTTCACAAAGCAATAGTGTAGCAACAGGAAAATTGTTTCATGACCAGGAAGTGTGCTTCGTGAACAGGAAATGTGCTTCATGAACAGGAAGTATGCTTCGAGAATAAAGTGTGCTTCGTGAACAGGGAGCGTGTTTCATGAACAGTAAATGTGTTTTATGAAAAGGAAGTGTTTCAAGAACAGGACGTGTATTCTATGAACAGGAAGTGCACTTTGTTAACAGGAAACATGCTTCATGATCAGAAAGCGTGCTTTGTGAACAGGAAGTGTGCTTTGTGAACAGGAAGTTCACAAAGCAACAGTGTAGCAACAGGAAGTGTGCTTCGTGAACATGAAGTATGTTTTATGAACAGTAAGTGTGCTTCATGAACAGGAAGTGTGTTTTATGAACAGGAAGTTTGATTTGTGACCAGGAAGTGTGTTACATGTATAGGTTTGTTTTGTCAACAGGAAGGGTCACTTTTAAAAGCGACACACAGTCAATTTAACAAAATCTGTCTTCTGTGACAGTAAATTCTATCGACAAAAGTCCCAATTTTATAGGAAAACTCAAAAATGGCCATTTTATCATAATCGGAAATTTTAATTGTCAAAATGATGACAAAAGTAATAATTTTACTCAAAAATGCCACTGTTTTACAAGAAAAACAAAACATTTGCAATATTGTGATAAAAGTCAGAATTTTATATGATAAATGTCACCATTTTGCATTAAAAAGTAATTTTCCATAAAAAGTAATAATTTTGCCAGAAAATATTGCAATATTACAGAAACAGAAAGAATATGAGAATTTTTTGCCAATTTTACAAGAAAAATGTCGACACGGTGAGAAAGACTGCTTTACATAAAAAATGTAAAAAAAATAGTTCGTAATTGCTTTTTAATCTTCATTATTTGAAGTTATTACAGTATGTCTCTACATACATATTTATTTTATTTTATTCATTAATTTAAGCCCAAAGGGGGACACACTTCAACTTTTCACACATACTTCATATGTTGACCAGACGGGGAGAGCACTTAAAATTATTACACACACTTATTTCATATATTGACCAAAATGTCGACACATTGTGAGAGAAATACTGCTTTTCATAAAATAAAATAAAAAATAAATTAAAAAAAATATTCGTAATTGCTTTTTAATCTTCATTATTTCAAGTATTACAATAATTCTCCATATGCATGTTTATTTTATTTTTTTCCATTAATTTTCACCAAAGGGGACGCACTTAAAATTTTCTCACACACGTGTTATTTCATATGTTGACCAGAGGGGTGCAATTCAAATTTTTAAACACACTTATTTCATGTTGACCATAGGGGGCGCAATTCAAATTTTACACACACTTGTCCTTTCATATGTTGACCAAAGGGGGAGTACTTCAAATTTTTACACTCACTTGTTATTTCATATGTTGACCAAAGGGGGCACACTTCAAATTTTTTACACACTGTTATTTCATATGTTGACCAGAGGGGGCGCAATTAACATTTTTACACACACTTATTTCATATATCGACCAAAAAGTCGACACATTGTGAGAAAAAGACTGCTTTTCATAAAATAAAACAAAAAATTTTTTAAAAAATGTTCGTAATTGCTTTTTAATCTTCGTTATTCCAACTTATTACAACATGTCTCCATATGAATGTTTATTTTATTTTTTCTCCCTTAATTTTCACCAAAGGGGGAGGCACTTAAAATTTTCACACACACACGTTATTTGATATGTTGACCAGAGGGACGCAATTCAAATTTTCAAACACACTTGTCATTTCATATGTTGACCAAAGGGGGCGCAATTCAAATTTTACACACAATTGTCATTTCATATGTTGACCAAAGGGGGAGCACTTCAAATTTTTACCCTTACTTGTTATTTCATATGTTGACCAAAGGGGGCACACTTCAATTTTTTTACACACACTTGTTATTTCATATGTTGACCAGAGGGGGCGCAATCAACATTTTTACACACACTTATTTCATATATCGACCAAAAAGTCGACACATTGTGAGAAAAAGACTGCTTTTCATAAAAAAAAAAGAAAAAAAATTAAAAAAATGTTCGTAATTACTTTTTAATCTTCGTTATTTCAACTTATTACAACATGTCTCCATATGCATGTTTATTTTATTTTTTCCCATTAATTTTCACCAAAGGGGGACGCACTTAAAATTTTCACACACACGTTATTTCATATGCTGACCAGAGGGGCACAATCCTAATTTTTAAACACACTTGTTATTTCATATGTTGACCAAAGGGGCGCAATTAAAATTTTACACACACTTGTCATTTCATATGTTGACCAAAGGGGGAGTACTTCAAATTTTTACACTCACTTGTTATTTCATATGTTGACCAAAGGGGGCACACTTCAAATTTTTTACACACTCTTGTTATTTCATATGTTGACCAGAGGGGGCGCAATTAACATTTTTACACACACTTATTTCATATATCGACCAAAAAGTCGACACATTGTGAGAAAAAGACTGCTTTTCATAAAATAAAATAAAAAAAAATTAAAAAAATGTTCGTAATTGCTTTTTAATCTTCGTTATTTCAACTTATTACATGTCTCCATATGAATGTTTATTTTATTTTTTCTCCCTTAATTTTCACCAAAGGGGGAGGCACTTAAAATTTTCACACACACACGTTATTTGATATGTTGACCAGAGGGACGCAATTCAAATTTTCAAACACACTTGTCATTTCATATGTTGACCAAAGGGGGCGCAATTCAAATTTTACACACAATTGTCATTTCATATGTTGACCAAAGGGGGAGCACTTCAAATTTTTACCCTTACTTGTTATTTCATATGTTGACCAAAGGGGGCACACTTCAATTTTTTTACACACACTTGTTATTTCATATGTTGACCAGAGGGGGCGCAATCAACATTTTTACACACACTTATTTCATATATCGACCAAAAAGTCGACACATTGTGAGAAAAAGACTGCTTTTCATAAAAAAAAAAGAAAAAAAATTAAAAAAATGTTCGTAATTACTTTTTAATCTTCGTTATTTCAACTTATTACAACATGTCTCCATATGCATGTTTATTTTATTTTTTCCCATTAATTTTCACCAAAGGGGGACGCACTTAAAATTTTCACACACACGTTATTTCATATGCTGACCAGAGGGGCACAATCCTAATTTTTAAACACACTTGTTATTTCATATGTTGACCAAAGGGGCGCAATTAAAATTTTACACACACTTGTCATTTCATATGTTGACCAAAGGGGGAGTACTTCAAATTTTTACACTCACTTGTTATTTCATATGTTGACCAAAGGGGGCACACTTCAAATTTTTTACACACTCTTGTTATTTCATATGTTGACCAGAGGGGGCGCAATTAACATTTTTACACACACTTATTTCATATATCGACCAAAAAGTCGACACATTGTGAGAAAAAGACTGCTTTTCATAAAATAAAATAAAAAAAAATTAAAAAAATGTTCGTAATTGCTTTTTAATCTTCGTTATTTCAACTTATTACATGTCTCCATATGAATGTTTATTTTATTTTTTCTCCCTTAATTTTCACCAAAGGGGGAGGCACTTAAAATTTTCACACACACACGTTATTTGATATGTTGACCAGAGGGACGCAATTCAAATTTTCAAACACACTTGTCATTTCACATGTTGACCAAAGGGGGCGCAATTCTAATTTTACACACACTTGTCATTTCATATGTTGACCAAAGGGGGAGCACTTCAAATTTTTACACACACTTGTTATTTCATATGTTGACCAGAGGGGGCGCAATTAACATTTTTACACACACTTATTTCATATATCGACCAAAAAGTCGACACATTGTGAGAAAAAGACTGCTTTTCATAAAATAAAATAAAAAAAAATTCAAAAAATGTTCGTAATTGCTTTTTGATCTTCATTATTTCAAGTTATTACAATATGTCTCCATGTGCATGTTTATTTTATTTTTTCCCCATTAATTTTCACCAAAGGGGGACGCACTTAAAATTTTCACACACACGTTATTTCATATGTTGACCAGAGGGACGCAATTCAAATTTTCAAACACACTTGTCATTTCACATGTTGACCAAAGGGGGCGCAATTCTAATTTTACACACACTTGTCATTTCATATATTGACCAAAGGGGGAGCACTTCAAATTTTTACACTCACTTGTTATTCCATATGTTGACCAAAAGGGGCACACTTCAAATTTTTCACACACACTTGTTATTTCATATGTTGACCAGAGGGGGCGCAATCAACATTTTTACACACACTTATTTCATATATCGACCAAAAAGTCGACACATTGTGAGAAAGACTGCTTTTCATAAAATAAAATAAAAAAAAATTAAAAAAATGTTCGTAATTGCTTTTTAATCTTCGTTATTTCAATTTATTACAACATGTCTCCATATGAATGTTTATTTTATTTTTCCCCCATTAATTTTCACCAAAGGGGGACGCACTTAAAATTTTCACACACACGTTATTTCATATGTTGACCGGAGGGGAGCAATTCAAATTTTTAAACACACTTGTCATTTCATATGTTGACCAAAGGGGGAGCACTTCAAATTTTTACACACACTTGTTATTTCATATATTGACCAAAATGTCGACACACTGTGAGAAAAATACTGCTTTTCATAAAATAAAATTATTATTATTATTTTCGTAATTGTTTTTTAATCTTCATTATTTCAAGTTATTACAACATGTCTCCATATGGATGTTTATTTAATTTTTTCCCCATTAATTTTCACCAAAGGGGGACGCACTTAAAATTTTCACACACACGTTATTTCATATGTTGACCAGAGGGGCGCAATTCAAATTTTCAAACACACTTGTCATTTCATATGTTGACCAAAGGGGGCGCAATTCTAATCTTACACACACTTGTCATTTCATATATTGACCAAAGGGGAGCAGTTCAAATTTTTACACTCACTTGTTATTTCATATGTTGACCACAGGGGCACACTTCAAATTTTTCACACACACTTTTTATTTCATATGTTGACCAGAGGGGGCGCAATTAACATTTTTACACACACTTGTTTTTACATATGTTGACCAAAGGGGGCGCACTTCAAATTTTTACACACACTTGTTATTTCATATGTTGGCCAGAGGGGGGGGGGGCATTTTAAAAGCGACACACAGTCAATTTGACAAAATCTGTCCTTTTTGGGACCTTTTTGAGACATGGTTTTCTGTATTAGGGCCATGATTTATGTCCTAACTTGTTCACCGGTCTTGTTTCAAGAAAGGTAGAAACACACACACACACACACACACACACACACACACACACACACACACACACACACACACACACACACACACACACACACACACACACACACACACACACACACACACACACACACACACACACCAAGTTGCGTGCTTTTGCTGTGTTTAGTCTTTAAAAAAGTGCAGGAAACACCCCTCCTTTGAAGCCCTTGCATGCCCTCCAGCGCTCCTCCTGCTCCGACTTTAGTGCCGCCATGGATCCACTTAGAACCTCGCTGGTACAACCTTCAGACTTGGTCTATACACGCATGTGCAGACACTATCGTTGTGTCACAACAACAACACAAAGGGTCCGTTAGCCCTAAAAGGTCGCTTGGTGCATCTTCCAAGCCTTCATCTTTGTCACTCAAAAGGATGCATTTTTAGGAACCGAATGTCCCTTTGGGACAGAGGACCCTATTGTATTTCTAAGGTTTTATTATTATTATACCGCCGCCTCTTTGAGCTGTAATTTGACCCCCTTAACATGCTTCAAAACTCACCAGATTTACACATCAGGACTGGCGAAAAATTTCCATCTAATAAAAAAACCAAAGCCCAAAACTCAAAAATGCGCACTAGCGCCTCCTAGGAAAAAACACAGACACAACTGCTTGTAAATTCCGTTAGGAATGTCAAAGAGACATGAAACAACAACCTCTATGTAGGACTGACTTAGACCTATATTTCATACACTTACATACTTCAGCAAAAATCTACAGAAAGTTGGCAAACGCCCCTTCAAAACAAAAGTTTCCTAAAAAAATGTCATTTTTTTCCTCTTTGAGCTGTAATTTGACCCCCTTAAAAAGTTTCAAGACTCACACAAAACACAAAAATCAGGACTGGTGAAAATTGCGATCTAATTAAAAAAAACAAAAAAAAAACTCAATTGCGCTCTAGCGCCCCCTGTGGAATATCAATATGACAAAACTGCTCTTGGTAAGAACACAGACAAAACTGCTTGTCACTTCCGGTAGAAATGTTGTAAAGACATAACACAAAAACCTCTATGTAGGTCTCAATTAGACCTACATTTCATTTTTTTGACATCCTTAAGCAAAAATCAACAAGAAGTTGGCAATTACCCCTTCAAAACAAAAGTTTCCTAAAAAAATGTAATTTTTTTCCTCTTTGAGCTGTAATTTAACCCCCTTAAAATGCTTCAAAACTCACACAAGACACAAAAATCAGGACTGATGAAAATTGCGGTCTAATAAAAAAATAAAAAAATAAGATAAAACTATTGCGCTGTAGCGCCCCCTAGGAATAACAAAATGACAAAACTGCTCTTGGGAAGAAAACACAGACAAAACTGCTTGTAACTTCCGGTAGAAATGTTGTAAAGACATGAAACAAAAACCTCTATGTAGGTCTCACTTAGACCTACATTTCATTTTTTTTGACATCCTTAAGCAAAAATCAACAAGAAGTTGGCAATTACCCCTTCAAAACAAAAGTTTCCTAAAAAAATGTCATTTTTTTCCTCTTTGAGCTGTAATTTGACCCCCTTAAAATGCTTCAAAACTCACACAAGACACAAAAATCAAGACTGGTGAAAATTGCGATCTAATAAAAAAAATAAAAAAATAAAATAAAACTCAATTGCGCTGTAGCGCCCCCTAGGAATAACAAAATGACAAAACTGCTCTTGGAAAGAAAACACAGACAAAACTGCTTGTAACTTCCGGTAAAAATGTTGTAAAGACATGAAACAAAAACTTCTATGTAGGTCTCACTTAGACCTACATTTCATTTTCTGACATCTTTCAGCAAAAATCAACAAGAAGTTGGCAATCACCCCTTCAAAACAAAAGTTTCCTAAAAAAATGTCATTTTTTTCCTCTTTGAGCTGTAATTTGACCCCCTTAAAATGCTTCAAAACTCACACAAGACACAAAAATCAGGACTGGTGAAAATTGCGATCTAATAAAAAAACAAAAAAAAAACAACAAAAAAAACTCAATTGCACTCTAGCGCCCCCTAGGAATAACAAAATGACAAAACTGCTCTTGGGAAGAAAACACAGACAAAACTGCTTGTAACTTCCGATAGAAATGTTGTAAAGACATGAAACAAAAACCTCTATGTAGGCCTCACTTAGACCTACATTTCATTTTTGAAATCCTTAAGCAAAAATCAACAAGAAGTTGGCAATTACCCCTTCAAAACAAAAGTTTCCTTAAAAAAATGTCATTTTTTTCCTCTTTAAGCTGTAATTTGACCCCCTTAAAATGTTTCAAAACTCACACAAGACACAAAAACCAGGACTGGTGAAAATTGCGATCTAATAAAAAAATAAAAACAATTAAATAAAACTCAATTGCGCTCTAGCGCCCCCTAGGAAGATCAAAATGACAAAACTGCTCTTGGGAAGAAAACACACACAAAACTGCTTGTAACTTCCGGTAGAAATGTCGTAGAGACATAAAACAAAAAGTCTATGTAGGTCTCACTTAGACCTACATTTCATTTACTGACATCCTTCAGCAAAAATCAACAGGAAGTTGGCAATTACCCCTTCAAAACAAAAGATTTGTAAAAACCCGTCACCTTTTTTCAAACAGTATCTCCTCTGAGCGCGTTTGCTGTGTCGGCTTCAATCTCGCACTGGAAAGAGATTGAACCCTTCTGAATAAAAGTTGCGCAAAGAGTTTTCCTAACCGCTCCAGTTTTGGTTTTTACGAGCCTTCAAATAACTGCTGCGCTGCTGCCGTCTCAAGATGGCCGCTTAAAAGCAGGAAGCACCAACATGACCACACAATGCAGAGAAGGTAAGTAATGTGCGGGTAAAGATATGTTGACTGGTTGAAAGAAGGAGGCACCAGTTTGACCCCAGGATACAGAGAAGGTAGGTAATGTGCAGGTAAAGATATGTTGTCTGGGTGATGGCAGGAAGCGCCAGCATGTATGGGTGAAAGAAAGAAGCACCAGTGTGACCCCAGGATGCAGGGAAGGTAGGTAAAGTGCAGGTAAAGATATGTTGAATGGGTAAAGGCAGGAAACACCAGCAAAAGTCAGTCTGCAGCTTTAATAATTTTTTTTTTTTGCATTTTCACAGCATTCTCTGGTTGACAAAAAAACCCGGTGGATGGAAATGAACTGGATGTGAACTTTCTTGTCACACCAGCACACACGAGGAGGCACAGATTCAGTACCCTAGGTTCCAGATTTAGCCCAATTATCATCAGAAGGGTGATATAGTATGCACGGGTTGGAGTAAACAAGAGTATACAAATAGTAGTGTAGCACGGTATATAAGTACTCTAGTATAGTATCGTGTTACTAATAAATCAGTAACGGTACTATTCTCTATAAAGTACCAATTCCCTATTTAAATTTGTTATTCTTATTTGTTTAAACAGGCATGACGATATGCCCTATTGTGAGCAGAGGAGCATGTTCGGCAGCGCGCATACACAGAGTACTTATGAGCAGACACAGTGCGTAGACAGAAAAGGGAGAACGGACGCATTTTGGTGTAAAAAGTAAAGATAAAGGTGAAGATATAACACTGAAACACCCTCAGGAAGAGGTGCTTTAAAACATGCCTCGCTAGCTAGCAGCTAACATCCATCTGCAGTGTTGTAGCTACTTCTGAATCACTAATCCTGGCAGATGTCATGTTGTGTAAATGGTAAATAAAAACAGAATGCAATGATTTGCACATCCTTTTCAAGCTATATTCAATGGAATAGCCTACAAAGACAAGATACTTAATGCTCAAACTGGAAAATGTTGTTTTTTCTGCAAATATTAGCTCATTTGTTACAAAAAAGCTGGCACGAGTGGCAAAAAAGACTGAGAAAGCTTATCAAACACTTATTTGGAACGAAATAAGGCTAATTGGGAACAGGCGGGTGCCATGATTGGTAGCTTCCATGAAATGCTCAGTCATTCACAAACAAGGACGGGGCGAGGGTCCCCACTTTGTCAACAAACGCCCGAGCAATTTGTTTACCAACAACATTTCCCGGCCAGCTATTGCAAGAAATTTAGGGATTGGTAAATAAAAACAGAATAC
Organism: Nerophis ophidion; assembly: GCF_033978795.1. Classification (NCBI taxonomy): domain Eukaryota; kingdom Metazoa; phylum Chordata; class Actinopteri; order Syngnathiformes; family Syngnathidae; genus Nerophis; species Nerophis ophidion. The sequence continues at coordinate 50,590,937 of NC_084625.1, read as the reverse complement.
GATGATTTGCAAATGCTTTTCAACCTATATTCAATCGAAGAGACTTCAAAGACAAGATATTCAAACGTTCAAACTGGACAACTTTTGTCGTTTTTTTGCAAATATTAGCTCATTTGGAATTTGGTGCCTGCAACATGTTTCAAAAAAGCCGGCACAAGTTGCGAAAAAAGACTGAGAAAGTTGAGGAATGCTCATCAAACACTTATTTGGAACGAAATAAGGCTAATTGGGAACAGGCGGTTGCCATGATTGGTAGCTTCCATGAAATGCTCAGTCATTCCCAAACAAGGATCCCCACTTTGTCGCCAAACGCCTGAGCAATTTGTTTACCAAAAACATTTCCCGGCCAGCTATTGCAAGAAATGTAGGGATTGGTAAATAAAAACAGAATACGATGATTTGCAAATGCTTTTCAACCTATATTCAATTGAATAGACTTCAAAGACAAGATATTGAAATGTTCAAACTGGACAACTTTTGTCGTTTTTTTGCAAATATTAGCTCACTTGGAATTTGGTGCCTGCAACATGTTTCAAAAAAGCCGGCACAATTTACGAAAAAAGACTGAGAGAGTTGAGGAATGCTCATCAAACACTTATTTGGAACGAAATAAGGCTAATTGGGAACAGGCGGTTGCCATGATTGGTAGCTTCCATGAAATGCTCAGTCATTCCCAAACAAGGGTCCCCACTTTGTCGACAAACGCCTGAGCAATTTGTTTACCAACAACATTTCCCGGCCAGCTATTGAAAGAAATTTAGGGATTGGTAAATAAAAACAGAATACGATGATTTGCAAATGCTTTTCAACCTATATTCAATTGAATAGACTTCAAAGACAAGATATTCAAACGTTCAAACTGGACAACTTTTGTCATTTTTTTTGCAAATATTAGCTCATTTGGAATTTGGTGCCTGCAACATGTTTCAGAAAGCCGGCACAAGTTACGAAAAAAGATTGAGAAAGTTGAGGAATGCTCATCAAACACTTATTTGGAACGAAATAAGGCTAATTGGGAACAGGCGGTTGCCATGATTGGTAGCTTCCATGAAATGCTCAGTCGTTCACAAACAAGGACGGGGTGAGGGTCCCCACTTTGTCAACAAACGCCTAAACAAATTGTTTTAGAACAACATTTCTCAACCAGCTTTTGCAAGCGACTTAGGGGTTTCACTATCTACGCTCCGTGATATCATCAAAAGGTTCAGAGAATCTGGAGAAATCACCGCACGGAACATTGAACGCCCGTGACAATGGACCCCACAAGAAGGACCGCACCAAAAAGCAACATCAGTGTGTAAAGGGTATCGCCACATGGGCTCAGGAACACTGCAGAAAACCACCGTCGGTATCTACGGTTGGTCGCTACATCTGTAAGGGCAAGTAAAAGCTCTACTAGGCAAAGCGAAAAGCCATTTATCAACAACACCCAGAAACGACGCTGGCTTCGAGTTGATTATTTGCAAAATAAATGACGTTTTTCAGTTTGAACATTAAATATCTTATCTTTGCAGTCTATTCAATAGAATATAAGTTGATAAGGATTAGCAAATCATTGTATTCCGTTTTTATTTACTAATTACACAACGTGACAACTTGACTGGTTTGGGCTTTTGTATAATTATTTCAATTCAGTTCGGGAATTTTTTAACATTTTCAAGGTAAGAACGGCAGAATCGGGTGATTCGGACTCGTTGAAGTGAAGTTTAAATACTAGCCTATAATTTTCAGTAGGCGGCCCCGCCCGGGGCTCCGACCACACTTGCCAACCCTGAAGGGGTTTTGTGCCTTTCCTGAGGTCTCATTTGTGCCCAATCGATGATAAATTACTCCCAACTTTAGATCACGTGAGTCAGTGAGTGGACAAGATTCGAGACCGAGGTCAATACTTTAGAAGACTCTCAGAGAGAAAACAGCAGTCAAGCCAAATATGTCTGCGTTGGTGACTAGGACTGCAATGGAGGCAGCAGATGGGCGGGGTTTAGGCGGGGGGGCATTTAAAGGGCAACCAATGAGAAGAGGAGGGGAGGAGCTCCACGTCACCTTGGAAAAAAAAAAAACAAGTCAAGCTGTGTAATTATACGGTTTATGAAGACGTCCTGAAACTCTTGGTCCAGGGAGCCCAAGATCCTGTCTGAGCATCTTCATATTTCAAAATGCTTAAATGGAAGTTATGTTGGATCCACATCAGGAATAAAAGTCTTGGGAGAACATTTATGGAACATGAAAGTTCTACTCCCATAGAACCAGACGCGATATTTTACGGTAATGTGTTAATAATATCACACATAAGTCGCTCCTGAGTATAAGTCGCACCCCCGGGCAAACTATGAAAAAAAAACTGCGATTTATAGTCCGAAAAATACGGTACATGCGTATATCTTTTTTAAAATGTAGTTGTTCATGAGATCATAAATAAAACCTGTTTTTGGTCAGCGCTAACGCACATAATGAAAGAAAAAAGGCTTCGCTACACATCTTAAAATAAATCCCGGTGCTTTGCAAACTATTGGTCAATCAGATACAGAGAGAAAAACTGAGTTGAATCCTTTTGCGTTTTGTCAGCCAACCTCGCATGATAGTAAAATATGAGCGCAATGTTAGCATTGTGCTAACATACTGGAGCTATGCTAGTATGGCTAATGCTTCTCAACGGTGAGAACTTGTTGAATCAGGTCCTGACGTTGAAATATGATTTTTGACGACGTTTAATCAATGTCGGGTTCTGACGTTGATTTAATGGTCATTTCCCAACCAATATTCTACAACACAAATAAAACGTTGAAACAACATGCTTTTTGACGTTTATTCAATGTCAGGTTTAGACTTTGATCTGACCATTGAATTTTGGTAATTTCCTAACCAATATTCTACAACACAAATACAACGTTGAAACAACATGCTTTTTAACAACGTTTAATCAATGTTGGGTTTTGACGTTGATTTGATCATTGAATTTTGGTCATTTCCCAACCAATATTCTACAACACAAATACAACGTTGAAACAACATACTTTTTGAAGACGTTTAATCAATGTCAGGTTGTGACGTTGATCTGAATATTGAATTTTGGTCATTTCCTAAACAACATTCTACAACACAAATACAACATTGAAACAACATGCTTTTTGACAACATTTGTTCAATGTCAGGTTGTGACGATCTGAATATTGAATTTTGGTCATTTTCCAACCAATATTCTACAACGCAAAGACAACGTTGAAACAACATGCTTTTTGACAATGTTTAATCAATGTAGGGTTTTGACGTTGATTTGATCATTGAATTTGGGTCATTTCCCAACCAATTTTCTACGATTCAAACCTATCGTTGAAACAACATGCTTTTGACAACGTTTGAATAATCTCAGGTTCTGACGTTGATTTGACCATTGAATTTTGGTCATTTCCTAACCAATATTCTACAACACAAATACAACGTTGAAACAACATGCTTTTTGACAACATTAATTCAATGTCAGGTTCTGACGTTGATTTGACCATTGAATTTTGGTCATTTCCCAACCAATATTCTACAACACAAACAACATTGAAACAACATGCTTTTTGACGACAATTGTTCTGATGTTGACTTGACCATTGAATTTTGGTCATTTCCCAACCAATATCCTACAACACAAATACATATTTGAAACAACATACTTTTTGACGACGTTTAATCAATGTCAGGTTGTGACGTTGATCTGAATATTGAATTTGGGTCATTTCCTAACCAATATTCTACAACACAAATTCAACATTGAAACAACATGCTTTTTGACAACGTTTAATCAATGTTGAAATCTGATGTTGATTTGACCATTGAATTTTGGTCATTTCCCAACCAATATTCTACAACACAAATAAAACATTGAAAAAACATGCTTTTTGACAACGTTTATTCAATGTCAGGTTTAGACTTTGATTTGACCATTGAATTTTGGTAATTTCCTAACCAATATTCCACAAGACAAACATCGTTGAAACAACATGCCTTTTGATGACATCTAAAAAATGTTGGGTTCTGACGTTGATTTGACCGTTGAATTTTGGTCATTTCCTAGCCAATATTCTACAACACAAATGCAACGCTAAAGCAACATGCTTTTTGACAACGTTTAATCAATATCAGGTTGCGATGTTGATCTCAACATTGAATTTTGGTCATTTCTTAACCAATATTCTACAACACGAATACAACGTTGAAACAAAACGCTTTTTAATAACGTTTAATCAACGTTGGGTTTTGACGATTTGATCATTGAATTTTGGTCATTTCCCAACCAATTTTTCTACGATTCAAACCTATCGTTGTAACAACATGCTTTTTGACAACGTTCAAATAATGTTGGGTTTTGACGTTGATTTGATCATTGAATTTTGATCATTTCCCAACCAATATTCTACAACACAAATACAACGTTGAAACAACATACTTTTTGAAGACGTTTAATCAATGTCAGGTTGTGACGTTGATCTGAATATTGAATTTTGGTCATTTCCTAAACAACATTCTACAACACAAATACAACATTGAAACAACATGCTTTTTGACAACATTTGTTCAATGTCAGGTTGTGACGATCTAAATATTGAATTTTGGTTATTTTCCAACCAATATTCTACAACGCAAAGACAACGTTGAAACAACATGCTTTTTGACAATGTTTAATCAATGTAGGGTTCTGACGTTGATTTGAATCATTGAATTTTGGTCATTTCCCAACCAATATTCTACAACACAAATACAACTTTGAAACAAAATGCTTTTTGATGACAATTGTTCAGATGTTGACTTGACCATTGAACTTTGGTCATTTCCCAACCAACATTCTACAAAACAAATTCAACGTTGAAACAACATGCTTTTTGATGTTTAATCAATGTCAGGGTCTGACGTTGATTCGAACCATTGAATTTTGGTCATTTCCCAACCAATTTTTTCTACAATTCAAACTTAACGTTGAAAAAAACATGCTTTTGACAACGTTTAATCAATGTTGAATTCTGATGTTGATTTGACCATTGAATTTTGGTCATTTCCCAACCAACATTCTACAACACAAATAAAACATTGAAAAAACATGCTTTTTGACAATGTTTAATCAATGTAGGGTCCTGACGTTGATTCGAACCATTGAATTTTGGTCATTTCCCAACCAATTTTCTACGATTCAAATCTATTGTCGAAATAACATGCTTTTTGACGACGTTCAAATAATGTCAGGTTCTGACGTTGATTTGACCATTGAATTTTGGTCATTTCCCAAACAATATTCTGCAACACAAATACAACGTTGAAACAACATGCTTTTTGACAACATTAATTCAATGTCAAGTTCTGACGTTGATTTGACCATTGAATTTTGGTCATTTCCTAAGCAATATTCTACAACACAAATACATATTTGAAACAACATACTTTTTGACGACGTTTAATCAATGTCAGGTTCTGACGTTGATCTGAATATGGAATTTGGGTCATTTCCTAACCAATATTCTACAAAACAATGTCAGGGTCTGACGTTGATTTTAACCATTGAATTTTGGTCATTTCCCAACCAATTTTTTCTACAATTCAAACTTAACATTGAAAAAACATGCTTTTGACAACTTTTAATCAATGTTGAATTCTGATGTTGATTTGACCATTGGATTTTGGTCATTTCCCAACCAACATTTTACAACACAAATACAACGTTGAAACAAAATGCTTTTTGACAATGTTTATTCAATGTCAGGTTGTGACGTTGATCTGAATATTGAATTTTGGTCATTTCCCAACCAATATTCTAAAACGCAAAGAAAACGTTGAAACAACATGCTTTTTGACAACGTTTAATCAATGTTGAGTTCTGACGTTGATTTGAACCATTGACTTTTGGTCATTTCCCAACCAATTTTTCTACAACACAAATAAAACATTGAAAAAACATGCTTTTTGACAATGTTTATTCAATGTAGGGTTCTGATGTTGATTTGAACCATTGAATTTTGGTAATTTCAAAACCAATTTTTTCTACAATTCAAACTTAATGTTGAAAAAAAACATGCTTTTTGACGACGTTTAATCAATGTTGAGTTCTGACGTTAATTTGAACCCTTGAATTTTGGTCATTTTCCAAACAATATTCTACAACACAAAGACAACGTTGAAACAACATATTTTTTACGACGTTCAAATAATGTAAGGTTTTGACGTTAAATTGACCATTGAATTTTGGTCATTCCCTAACCAATATTCTACAACACAAAGACAACGTTGAAACAACATATTTTTTACGACGTTCAAATAATGTAAGGTTTTGACGTTAAATTGACCATTGAATTTTGGTCATTCCCTAACCAATATTCTACAACACAAACAACATTGAAACAACATGCTTTTTGATGTTTAATCAATGTCAGGTTCTGACGTTGATTTGAACCATCGAATTTTGGTCATTTCCCAACCAATTTTTTCTACAATTCAAACTTAACATTGAAAAAACATGCTTTTGACGACTTTTAATCAATGTTGAATTCTGATGTTGATTTGACCATTGGATTTTGGTCATTTCCCAACAAACATTCTACAACACAAATCTAGTGTTGAAACCACATGCTTTTTGACAATGTTTAATCAATGTCAGGTTGTGACGTTGATTTGAACCATTGAATTTTGATCATTTCCCAACCAATATTCTACAACGCAAAGACAACGTTGAAACAACATTTGTTCAATGTCAGGTTGTGACGATCTGAATATTGAATTTTGGTCATTTCCCAACCAATTTTTTCTACAATTCAAACTTAACGTTGAAAAAAACATGCTTTTGACAACGTTTAATCAATGTTGAATTCTGATGTTGATTTGACCATTGAATTTTGGTCATTTTCCAACCAATATTCTATAACACAAATCTAGTGTTGAAACCACATGCTTTTTGACAATGTTTAATCAATGTCAGGTTGTGACGTTGATTTGAACCATTGAATTTTGATCATTTCCCAACCAATATTCTACAACGCAAAGACAACGTTGAAACAACATTTGTTCAATGTCAGGTTGTGACGATCTGAATATTGAATTTTGGTCATTTCCCAACCAATTTTTTCTACAATTCAAACTTACCGTTGAAAAAAACATGCTTTTGACAACGTTTAATCAATGTTGAATTCTGATGTTGATTTGACCATTGAATTTTGGTCATTTTCCAACCAATTTTCTACGATTCAAACCTATCGTCGAAATAACATGCTTTTTGACGACGTTGATTTGACCATTGAATTTTGGTCATTTCCCAACCAATATTCTACAACGCAAAGACAACGTTGAAACAACATGCTTTTTGACAACGTTTAATCAATGTTGAGTTCTGACGTTGATCTGAACCATTGAATTTTGGTCATTTCCCAACCAATTTTTCTACAATTCAAACTTAACGTTGAAACAACATGCTTTTTGACGACAGTTATTCAATGTTGGGTTCTGACATTGATTTGACCTTTGATATTTGGTAATTTTTCAACCAACATTCTACAACACAAATAAAACATTGAAAAAACATGTTTTTTGACAATGTTTAATCAATGTCAGGTTCTGACGTTGATTTGAACCATTGAATTTTGTTCATTTCCCAACCAATTTTCTACAATTCAAACCTATTGTTGAAACAACATGCTTTTTGACGACGTTCAAATAATGTCAGGTTCTGACGTTGATTTGACCATTGAATTTTGGTCATTTCCCAACCAATATTCTACAACGCAAAGACAACGTTGAAACAACATGCTTTTTGACAATGTTTAATCAATGTAGGGTTCTGACGTTGATTTGAACCATTGAATTTTGGTCATTTCCCAACCAATTTTTTCTACAATTCAAACTTAACATTGAAAAAACATGCTTTTGACAACTTTTAATCAATGTTGAATTCTGATGTTGATTTGACCATTGAATTTTGGTCATTTCCCAACAAACATTCTACAACACAAATCTAGTGTTGAAACCACATGCTTTTTGACAATGTTTAATCAACGTCAGGTTGTGACGTTGATTTGAACCATTGAATTTTGATCATTTCCCAACCAATATTCTACAACGCAAAGACAACGTTGAAACAACATTTGTTCAATGTCAGGTTGTGACTATCTGAATATTGAATTTTGGTCATTTCCCAACCAATTTTTTCTACAATTCAAACTTAACGTTGAAAAAAATATGCTTTTGACAACGTTTAATCAATGTTGAATTCTGATGTTGATTAGACCATTGAATTTTGGTCATTTCCCAACCAACATTCTACAACACAAATACATTGTTGAAACAACATGCTTTTTGACAACATCAATTCAATGTCAGGTTCTGACGTTGATTTGACCATTGAATTTTGGTCATTTTCCAACCAATTTTCTACGATTCAAACCTATCGTCGAAATAACATGCTTTTTGACGACGTTGATTTGACCATTGAATTTTGGTCATTTCCCAACCAATATTCTACAACGCAAAGACAACGTTGAAACAACATGCTTTTTGACAATGTTTAATCAATGTCAGGTTCTGACGTTGATTTGAACCATTGAATTTTGGTCATTTCCCAACCAATTTTTCTACAATTCAAACTTAACGTTGAAACAACATGCTTTTTGACGACAGTTATTCAATGTTGGGTTCTGACATTGATTTGACCTTTGATATTTGGTAATTTTTCAACCAACATTCTACAACACAAATAAAACATTGAAAAAACATGTTTGACAATGTTTAATCAATGTCAGGTTCTGACGTTGATTTGAACCATTGAATTTTGTTCATTTCCCAACCAATTTTCTACAATTCAAACCTATTGTTGAAACAACATGCTTTTTGACGACGTTCAAATAATGTCAGGTTCTGACGTTGATTTGACCATTGAATTTTGGTCATTTCCCAACCAATATTCTACAACGCAAAGACAACGTTGAAACAACATGCTTTTTGACAATGTTTAATCAATGTCAGGTTCTGACGTTGATTTGAACGATTGAATTTTGGTCATTTCCCAACCAATTTTTCTACAATTCAAACTTAACGTTGAAAAAACATGCTTTTGACAACGTTTAATCAGTGTTGAATTCAGATTCTGATTTGAACCATTGAATTTTGGTCATTTCCCAACCAACATTCTACAACACAAATACAACGTTGAAACAACATGCTTTTTGACAACATTAATTTAATGTCAGGTTCTGACGTTGATTTGACCGTTGAATTTTGGTCATTTCCCAACCAATTTTTCTACAATTCAAACGTTGAAAAAACATGCTTTTGACAATGTTTAATCAATGTTGAATTCTGATGTTGATTTGACCATTGAATTTTGGTCATTTCCCAACCAATATTCTACAACGCAAAGACAACGTTGAAACAACATGCTTTTTGACAACGTTTAATCAATGTTGAGTTCTGACGTTGATTTGAACCATTGAATTTTGGTCATTTCCCAACCAATTTTTCTACAATTCAAACTTAACGTTGAAACAACATGCTTTTTGACGACAGTTATTCAATGTTGGGTTCTGACATTGATTTGACCTTTGATATTTGGTAATTTTTCAACCAACATCCTACAACACAAATAAAACATTGAAAAAACATGTTTTTTGACAATGTTTCATCAATGTCAGGTTCTGACGTTGATTTGAACCATTGAATTTTGGTCATTTCCCAACCAATATTCTACAACGCAAAGACAACGTTGAAACAACATATTTTTTGACAATGTCATATCTGGGGGCTGGTACTTTTTAGAGGCGGTATAGTACCGAATTTTATTAATTAGTATCATGGTACTATACTAGTACCAGCCTACCATACAACCCTATATCATGTCGGAATGTCATGGAATTTTTTTTGAAAAAGAAGGCATCACACTGTCGGACGTGTAGTTTGTGCTCCAGAGTGTTTGTTTTGGCCAAGTCTGGGACATTCCATAAAAGTCCAACGTTTGGTTTATTAAAAAAAACGCCAGAAGCCACAGAAAAGAGACGATGGAAACGACACAAGTGTCGGTTCTCGGGACGTAAAATATCATTTGTTTACGTCTGCGCTCGCATGAGAAATTCCTTCTGCGTTCTGTCGGTTTAGGTCGCCGGTGAAAGATGACCTCAGACTCAACTCTCCAAGCGCAACGCTGCCCCCCCGCCCCCTCGCTCAGGCCCCCGATAATGAGATCATTACCAACAGTTAATTAAAAACGATGCGTCTTCTAAAGCGTGGCCCCGTATCGCATTGTGTCCAAACAATTGGCTCCCTTGTGGGTGTCCGAGGATGAAAGGCTGAGCCAAATGGAGGAGAACGCCCATTGTCCTCCTCCTGAGAAACTGTCTTCCCTCGCTTTTTGCCTTTCAATGAACGCTTTGTTTGCGCGGCGGGTTCTCTCCTCCCCCGTGATCAGAGGGACAGGACTGTGCTGGACTCGGTCCTGGCAGGGGTGGCGTCCCCGGTCTGGAGCCTGGGCACGGACGGTTGGATAGGTACCAAATAGTGACGACGCCCAGACGCTTTGTGCTGATTTACAGTCTTCACGAGTTGTAATTTGGTTCTGCGTTCGAGACCAAACCAGAAAATGATACGTTTGCGACTGGTTCGCACTTTCGGGTATGGTTTAGCTGGTTAAAACAAACTCTCTGGGGGATCGCCGCGCAAGTTTGTTTGGTCCACGGCTTCTTTTTTGATTAGAACCAGTCCAACAAAACAACATGCTTTTTGACCGTTGATATTTGGTCATTTTATTGGTCTTAGACTCAGATTGGTCAGATCTAGTCTTAGATTGGCCAGATATAGTCAGATGTAGATTGGCCAGATCTAGTCCTAGACTTAGAATTGTCAGATCTAGTGTCAGACGTGGATTGTTCAAACTAGTCTTAGACTCAGATTGGTCATATCTAGTCTTAGACTTAGATTGGTCAGATCAAGTCTTACATTTAGATTGGTCTGATCTAGGCTTAGCTTGGTCCGATCTGGTTTTAGACTTGGATTGGTCAAATTTGATTTTAGACTTGGATTGGTCAGATCCAGTCTTAGATTTACATTGGTCAGATCTGGTCTTAGATTTAGATTGGTCAGATCTGGTCTTTGATTTGGATTGGTCAAATTTGGTTTTAGACTTGGATTTGTCAAATTTGGTTTTAGACTTGGATTGGTCAGACCCAGTCCTAGACTTACATTGGTCAGATTTAGTCTTAGACTTAGATTGGTCAGATCTGGTCTTTGACTTGGATTGGTCAAATTTGGTTTTAGACTTGGATTGGTCAGACCCAGTCTTAGACTTACATTGGTCAGATCTAGTCTTAGACTTACATTGGTCAGATCTAGTCTTAGACTTACATTAGTCAGATCTAGTCTTAGATTTAGATTGGTCAGATCTGGTCTTTGATTTGGATTGGTCAAATTTGGTTTTAGACTTGGATTGGTCAAATCTGGTTTTAGACTTGGATTTGTCAAATTTGGTTTTAGACTTGGATTGGTCAGACCCAGTCCTAGACTTACATTGGTCAAATTTGGTTTTAGACTTGGATTGGTCAAATCTGGTTTTAGACTTGGATTGGTCAGATTCAGTCTTAGACTTACATTGGTCAGATCTAGTCTTAGACTTAGATTGGTCCGATCTAGTCTTAGAATTGGATTGGTCGGATCTAGTCATAGACTTGGATTGGTCAGATCTAGTCCTAGACTTGAAATGTTCGGATCTAGTCTTAGACTTGAAATGTTCAGATCTAGTCTTAGACTTGAAATGTTCAGATCTAGTCTTAGATTTATATTGGTCAGATCTGGTCTTTGACTTGGATTTGTCAAATTTGGATTTAGACTTGGATTGGTCAAATCTGGGTTTAGACTTGGATTGGTCAAATCTGGTTTTAGACTTGGATTGGTCAGACCCAGTCATAGACTTACATTGGTCAGATCTAGTCTTAAGACTTAGATTGGTCAGATCTAGTCTTAGACTTAAATTGGTCGGATCTAGTCTTGGACTCAGATTTGTCAAATCTAGTCTTAGAATTGGATTGGTCAGCTCTAGTCTTAGACTTGGATTGGTCAGATCTAGTCTTGGACTTGAAATGTTCAGATCTAGTCTTAGATTTATATTGGTCAGATGTACCCTTTGACTTGGACTGGTCAAATCTAGCCTCAGATTGTTCAAATCTGGCCTTAGACTTGGATGGGTCAGATGTAGTCTTAGACTTGGAATGCTCATATCTAGTCTTAGACTTGGATTGGTCAGACCCAATCTTAGAGTCAGATTGGTCAGATCTAGTCTTAGACTTGGATTGGTCAGATATAGTCTTAGATTTAAATTGGTCAGATCCAGTCTTAGACTTGGATAGGTCAGATGTAGTCTTTGGTTTAGATTGGTCATTTATGGCTTTTGACTTGGATTGTTCAAATCTAGCCTGAGATTGTTCAAATCTAGGCTTGGACTTGGATGGGTCAGATCTATTCTTGGACTTGGAATGGTCAGATCTAGTCTTGGACTTGGATTGGTCAGATCTAGTCTTAGACTTGGATTGGTCGGATCTAGTCTTACACCTGGAATGGTCAGATATAGTCTTAGACTTAAATTGGTCTGATCCAGTCTTAGACTTGGATTGTTCAAATCTAGTCTTAGACTTGGATTGGTCAGATCCAGTCTTTGGTTTAAATTGGTCATTTGTGGCTTTTGACTTGGATTGTTCAAATCTACCCTGAGATTGTTCAAATCTAAGCTTGGACTTGGATGGGTCAGATCTAGTCTTAGACTTGGGATGGTCAGATCTAGTCTTAAAATTGGGTTGGTCAGATATAGTCTTGAAATTCGGTTGGTCAGATCCAGTCTTAGACTCAGATTGGTCAGATCTAGTCTTAGACTTGGAATGGTCAGATATAGTCAGATCTAGTCTTAGACTTGGAATGGTCAGATCTAGTCTTAGACTTGGATTGGTCAGATCCAGTCTTAGACTCAGATTGGTCAGATCTAGTCTTAGACCTGGAATGGTCAGATGTAGTCTTAGACTTAAATTGGTCAGATCCAGTCTTGGACTTGGATTGTTCAAACCTAGTCTTAGACTTGGATTGGTCAGATCCAGTCTTTGGTTTAAATTGGTCATTTGTGGCTTTTGACTTGGATTGTTCAAATCTACCCTGAGATTGTTCAAATCTAAGCTTGGACTTGGATGGGTCAGATCTAGTCTTAGACTTGGAATGGTCAGATCTAGTCTTAAAATTGGGTTGGTCAGATCTAGTCTTGAAATTGGGTTGGTCAGATCCAGTCTTAGACTCAGATTGGTCAGATCTAGTCTTAGACTTGGAATGGTCAGATATAGTCAGATCTAGTCTTAGACTTGGAATGGTCAGATCTAGTCTTAGACTTGGATTGGTCAGATCCAGTCTTAGACTTGGATTGGTCAGATCCAGTCTTAGACTTGGATTGGTCAGATCCAGTCTTAGACTCAGATTGGTCAGATCCAGTCTTAGACTCAGATTGGTCAGATCTAGTCTTAGACCTGGAATGGTCAGATGTAGTCTTAGACTTAAATTGGTCAGATCCAGTCTTAGACTTGGATTGTTCAAATCTAGTCTTAGACTTGGATTGGTCAGATCCAGTCTTTGGTTTAAATTGGTCATTTGTGGCTTTTGACTTGGATTGTTCAAATCTACCCTGAGATTGTTCAAATCTAAGCTTGGACTTGGATGGGTCAGATCTAGTCTTAGACTTGGAATGGTCAGATCTAGTCTTAAAATTGGGTTGGTCAGATCTAGTCTTGAAATTGGGTTGGTCAGATCCAGTCTTAGACTCAGATTGGTCAGATCTAGTCTTAGACTTGGAATGGTCAGATATAGTCAGATCTAGTCTCAGACTTGGAATGGTCAGATCTAGTCTTAGACTTGGATTGGTCAGATCCAGTCTTAGACTTGGATTGGTCAGATCCAGTCTTGGACTCAGATTGGTCAGATCTAGTCTTAGACCTGGAATGGTCAGATGTAGTCTTAGACTTAAATTGGTCAGATCCAGTCTTAGACTTGGATTGTTCAAATCTAGTCTTAGACTTGGATTGGTCAGATCCAGTCTTTGGTTTAAATTGGTCATTTGTGGCTTTTGACTTGGATTGTTCAAATCTACCCTGAGATTGTTCAAATCTAAGATTGGACTTGGATGGGTCGGATGTAGTCTTAGATTTAGATTGGTCAGATCTGGTCTTATACTTGGATTTGTCTAATGTAGTCTTGGACTTGAATTGGTCATATCTAGTCTTAGTCCGGTTAGTATGAATGTGTATTACATTTGACACAACAGGCTAAATCTGGCCTGTGGGTCCCGACTTTGGGACACCCCTGCTATGTATCGCCTGTGTCGTACAATCTTAGGTCTGTGCAGAGTTCAAAGGTCACCTGAACTGATTCAGTTAGTTCGCTATGAAACAAACAAAAGCATGAACACACCCGAACACTTTGTTTTAAGGATTTTAACCCTGGAATTTCCCTATTTGGGTATTCTCCCAATCTGATGTAAAAACTGCCAAGTACGGGTTGAAACTACTACAAACTTTTTGCAATAATTAATGCTGGCGAGATGTTTGCCTTCCAGTCTC
>NC_084625.1:50558846-50561346 GCF_033978795.1 Nerophis ophidion | reverse complement strand
ATTGCTTGTAGCTTTGTCCTTGGAGGTTGGAGGAGGTTAGTCTGTCCGATTTTGGGGTGAGCAGTTCTTTGAGGTGGCACTGGTGGGTTAGAAGTGGCCTTTTTATTTATTCCTGAGTGGAACAAGGATCCAGTGAAGGGATTTGAGAAGTGGTGTGATGTGGTCGTACTGCTCAAATGCTCAGTCATTCACCAAGAAGGGTTTTCAAGCCTTTTTAAAAACATTCACAGTCTGTGGTACCCTCAGGTGGTCAGGGAGAGCATTCCACAGACTGGGAGTGGCGGAGCAGAAATCCCGATTTTCCCATTGCTTGGAGGAGGTTCGTCTGTCCGGAGCGGTGGTGTGGAGGATTTTGGGGTGAGCAGTTCCTTGAGGTAGAGGGGGGGCATTTCCATGGTGGCACTGGTGGGTTAGAAGTGAACTTTGTATTTAATCCTGAGTGGAACAAGGAGCCAGTGAAGAGATTTGAGAAGTGGTGTGATGTGGTCGTATTGCTCAAATGCTCAGTCATTCACCAAGAAGGGTTTTCAAACCTTTTTTAAAAAGCATTCACAGTCTGTGGTACCCTCAGTTGGTCGCTACATCTTTAAAGTGCAAGTTAAAACTCAAGTTTGCAAAGCGAAAGCCATTTATCAACAACACCCAAAAACGGAAATGCTGATTATCGGTCCTGCGAGACACCGGCACTTACTTAATAATACCATTTTAACATTTGACAACCAAATAATTACACAAAACGAAGGTCTGTAATATTATCGAAAGGTTCAGAGAATCTGGAGAAATCACAGCAAAGCCCGAGACTTTGGATACCTAAGGCGGTACTGCATCAAAAAAGCGAGATCAGTGTGTAAATGATATCACCACATTAGCTCAGGAACACTTCGGAAAACCACTGTCAGTAACTACAGTTGGTCGGTACATCTGTAAGTGCAAGTTAAAACTCTACTATGCAAAGCCAAAGCCATTTATCAACAACACCCAAAAACGGAAATGCTGATTATCGGTCCTGTGAGACACCGGCACCTACTTAATAATACCATCTTAACATTTGACAACCAAACAAATACACAAAGCGAAGGTCTTTAATATCATCGAAAGGTTCAGAGAATCTGGAGAAATCCCAGCAGGGCTGAAAACCAACATTGTATGCCCGTGACCTTGGATCCCTCAGGTGGTACTGCATCAAAAAACCGAGATCAGTGTGTAAAGGATATCACCACATTAGCTCAGGATCACTTCGGAAAACCACTGTCAGTAACTACAGTTGGTCGGTGCATCTGTAAGTGCAAGTTAAAACTCAACTTTGCAAAGCGATAGCCATTTATCAACAACACCCAAAAACGGAAATGCTGATTATCGGTCCTGCGAGACACCGGCACTTACTTAATAACATCTGAACGAAGGTCTGTAATATTATCGAAAGGTTAAGGGAATCTGGAGAAATCACAGCAAGGCCCGAGACCTTGGATCCCTCAGGCGGTACTGCATCAAAAAAAGCGAGATCAGTGTGTAAAGGATATCACCACATTAGCCCAGGAACACTTCGGAAAACCACTGTCAGTAACTACAGTTGGTCGGTACATCTGTAAGTGCAAGTTAAAACTCTACTATGCAAAGACAAAGCTATTTATCAACAACACCCAGAAACGCCGCCGGCTTGGCTGGGCCCGAGCTCGCCTAGATCACGGGTAGAAGCGACCGAAATTAGTTTCCTTCGCCGGTTGGCGGGTCTCTCCCTTAGAGGGTGAGGAGCTCAAAGTAAAGTCACTGGTCCTGCACATGGAGAGGAGTCAGATGAGGTGGTTTGGGCATCCGGTCAGGATGCCACCCGAATGCCTAACTAGGGAGGTGTTTAGGGCACGTCCGACCGATAAGACTATGTCTCCAGACTGGCCTGGGAACGCCTCGGGATCCCCCGGGAGGAGGTGGACAAAGTGGCTGGGGAGAGGGAAGTCTGGGCTTCCCTACTTAGGCTGCTGCCCCCGCGACCCAACCTCAGATAAGCGTAAGAAGATGGATGGAACTACAAAAGGTGCCAACTTCACTGGTTTTCTGTTTTTAGGAGTTCATATCAAACTTAGAAATGACAGCATGTATTTTACGGCGTTTTTAGGGACCTAACGTCCCTTTGGGACGAGGACCCTATTGTATTTCTAAGGTTTTATTGTTATTATTATACCGCCGCGTCTTTGAGTTGTAATTTGAATCCTTTAACATGCTTCAAAACTCACCAAATTTAACACACACACCAGGACTGGCAAAATTGCCAGCTAAACAAAAAACCAAAGACCAAAACTCAAAATTCCGCTCTAGCGCCCCCTAGGAAAAAACACAGACAAAACTGCTTGTAACTTCCGTTAGGAATGTCATAGAGACATGAAACAAAAACCTCTATGTAGGTCTGACTTAGACCTAGATTGCATACACTGACTTCCTTCAGCAAAAATCAACAAGAAGTAGGCAAAAACCCCTTCAAAACAAAAGTTTCCTAAAAAATAAA
>NC_084625.1:50541346-50551346 GCF_033978795.1 Nerophis ophidion | reverse complement strand
CATTCTTGCTGCTTGTTGTCACTTCTTCTGCAGCTGAGTTGTCGCAAGAAGGATCACTAGCGCCCTCTACCACCAGGAGGCGGGAGTCATTTAATGACTCATATTTGACACACGCAGCTACGGTATCTTAATAAAACCAAGTTGCTTACTGTTCTTTTTAGCTTATTCAATAGCTTGGACCTTAAATCCTACTGAATAGTTCTTAATCTTCTTCCCTTTATGCGATTTCAAATGATTGAAATCGGCCTCCTCCATTTTGAAAATGATGACAGGGGAAGTGTCACTCGTGACGTGACGAGTTTGACCCGGCGGAAATTCTAGGCATGTGCTAATTTTTTGCGAAACGAGTTTGACCCGGCGGAAATTCTAGACATGCGCTAATAAAAATTATATTTTGCGAAACGAGTTTGACCCGGCAGTAATTCTAGACAGGCGCATACTATATACCCGGCGGCAATTCAAGGAAATACTGTACCTTGAAGCGCTATACATGTATAACCCATTTATAATGATTGTTAACAACAACATTAGCTACATTGCCAAAAAAAAGTGCAGTTCCCTTTTAAGGCAGACAAACATTACAGGGAGACAGAACAGGATCAAACATTACAAGGAGACAGAACAGGATCAAACATTACAGGGAGACAGGACAGGATCAAACATTACAGGGAGACAGAACAGGATCAAACATTACAGGGAGACGGAAAAGGATCAAGCATTACAGGTAGACAGAACAGGATCAAACATTACAAGGATATAGAACAGGAACAAACATTACAAGGAGACAGAACTGGATCAAAGATTACAGGGAGACAGAACAGGATCAAACATTACAGGGAGACAGAACAGGATCAAACATTACAGGGAGACGGAACAGGATCAAACATTACAGGGAGACAGAACAGGATCAAACATCACAAGGATATAGAATGGGAACAAACATTACAAGGAGACAGAACAGGATCAACCATTACAGGGAGACAGAACAGGATCAAACATTACAGGGAGACAGAACAGGATCAAGCATTACAAGTAGACAGAACAGGATCAAACATTACAAGGATATAGAACAGGAACAAACATTACAAGGAGACAGAACAGGATCAAACATTACAAGGAGACAGAACAGGATCAAACATTACAGGGAGACAGAACATGATCAAACATTACAGGGAGACAGAACAGGATCAAACATTACAGGGAGACAGAACCGGATCAAACATTACAGGGAGACAGAACAGGATCAAACATTACAGGGAGACAGAACAGAATCAAGCATTACAGGGAGACAGAACAGGATCAAACATTACAGGGAGACAGAACAGGATCAAACATTACAGGGAGACAGAACAGGATCAAACATTACAGGGAGACAGAACAGGATCAAAAATTACAGGGAGACAGAACAGAATCAAGCATTACAGGGAGACAGAACAGGATCAAACATTACAGAGTGACAGAACAGGATTAAACATTACAGGGAGACAGAACAGGATCAAGCATTACAGGGAGACAGAACAGGATCAAACATTACAAGGATATAGAACAGGAACAAACATTACAAGGAGACAGAACAGGATCAAACATTACTGGGAGACAGAACAGGATCAAACATTACAAGGATATAGAACGGGAACAAACATTACAAGGAGACAGAACAGGATCAAACATTACAGGGAGACAGAACAGGATCAAACATTACAGGGAGACAAAACAGGATCAAACATTATAGGTAGACAGAACAGGATCAACCATTACAGGGAGACAGAACAGGATCAAAGATTACAGGGAGACAGAACAGGATCAAACATTACAGGGAGACAGAACAGGATCGCCGTCAGGTCTGCAAACTTCCGGCGCCCCCTTACAAAAAAGGTGAGAACAGGTAAACGCAGAGGATGGGTGGGGGCGAGAAAACGCCATCGTCTGCTGGGGTGTGGGGGAGCATGTCCAGAGACAGGAGCAGACCCAACAAAGCAAGCAAAAGAGCCGACTCCACCCTCGGCCGCCCACCAACTCTCGGCCAGTGTCCAGTCCGCATGGATGAGCGAGGATGCGTCCAAGGAGACCGAGGTGTCCGATACCTGCTCACCTAGCCAAGACACCGTGAAGCTTGTCCGTCCCGGCGCTCGGGCGCCAACTCCGGAGTCGTGTCCCTTCGCCCGCATCTCCTCCGGTCTCTCCAAACTGACTCTGGTGTGGCAGAGACTCAGCAACTGGCCAAGGAAACAAAAGCCAGCCGTCATTTTACAAGATGCTGCATTAAAAGTTGTGTGATTGGACTTGGAAACAAGCAGTCAGGATGTGGCGTTTGTGGCAGCCACAATGGTCTCGCCCAGAAGTCGGTCTTTTGTGGCTTTCAGTCGCGAGGAGACTTTGAAAGGAATTCATGAGGCAACCGTTAATGCTGCGGTCGCTTGTCATCCACTGTGTGCTCTTGAAAAACCATCCCCAGTCCTACAAAGATATCTATGTTTCGTACATTTTAGGTACATTCCTAACCCAAGTGCAGCAAAATGCAGGTATGAGTATTTTGGTTTCCTAGTAGCACTGTGCAGATAACAGGAGATAGGGAGCATGGGAGAACTGGGGTGGACTACCAGATACTCTTGTCCCGATACCATCCATCCATTTCTTCCGCTTATCCGAGGTCGGGTTGCGGGGGCAGCAGCTTAAGCAGAGAAGCCCAGACTTCCCTCTCCCCAGCCACTTCGTCCAGCCCCTCCCGGGGGATCCCGAGGCGTTCCCAGGCCAACCGGGAGACATAGTCTTCCCAACGTGTCCTGGGTCTTCCCCGTGGCATCCTGCCGGTCGGACATGCCCGAAACACCTCCCTAGAGAGGCGTTCGGGTGGCACTCTAACCAGATGCCCGAACCAGACTCGTCATGTGGACTACCTCATCTGGCTCCTCTCCATGTGGAGGATCAGCACCTTTACTCGGAGTTCCTCCTGGACGACAGACCTTCTCACCCTCTAAGGGAGCGACCCAAACTCATTTGGGCAGCTTGTACCCGTGATCTTGTCCTTTCGGTCACAACCCAATGCTCATGACCATAGGTGAGGATGGGGAACATAGATCGACCGGTAAATTGAAAGCTTTGCCTTCCGGCTCAGCTCCTTCTTCACCACAACGGATTGATACAGCATGCGCATTACCGAAGCCGCCGCACCGATCGTGAGCAAGACTCCGAGCATACTTGCCAACCTTGAGACCTCCGATTTCGGGAAGTGGGGTGGGGCAGGGGGCGTGTTTGGGGCGGGGTGTGGTTGGGGGCGTAGTTGGGGGCGTAGTTAAGAGGGGAGGAGTATATTTACAGCTAAAATTCACCAAGTCAAGTATTTCATATATATATTTATATGTATATATCTATTTAAGAAATACTTGACTTTCAGTGAATTCTAGCTATATATATATATATATATATATATATATATATATATATATATATATAAATAAAAGAAATATTTGAATTTCAGTGTTCATTTATTTACACATATACACACATAACACTCATCTACTCATCGTTGAGTTAAGGGTTGAATTGTCCATCCTTGTTCTATTGTCTTGTCACTATTTTTCTAACCATGCTGAACACCCTCTCTGATGATGCATTGCTGTGTGGCAGGCACAAAAGTGCTTTCATCAAATGCACTACAGTCTGGAATCTTTCCTCTTCGTCTCCTTGTTGTGTGCGCAGTTGTGCTCTGCACTCTCTAAAAGCCGTAGATGTTTTTGTCACATATGCATGTACAGTAGATGGCAGTATTGTCCTGTTTAAGAGTGTCACAATATTGCTGTTTACGGCAGACAAACTGCTTTACGGTAGATGAAAATTTGACTGCTGTTGTTGTGTGTTGTTACCGCGCTGGGAGGACGTTAATGAAACGGCCTAACAATAAACCTGGGAGGGTTGGCAAGTATGACTCCGGGGCACTTGAACTCCAAGATACCAATATTTTGATATTTTTAGGGTACTTTTCATTACTTTTCTGTATAAGGGCTACCAACGAAAATGGCAATATTGTCTTTATTTTAACAAAAAATCCACACATTTTGATTTTGTACTTTTTCCTGTCTTGGACACTTTGAATGTGTAACATGCTTAAGGTATACACATCCCACATCGTGTGTCAAGGCCGTTCCCGACACTATTCCCGCTTTGGCTGGAGAGGACGTTGCTACCTTATAATTAGCCAAAACAAATAAAGTGCAGATAGCATTAGCAGGGTCCTTATTGTGCTAGTCAATGAGCAACATCTGCTCCCTGGCCGTTCTTCTGTTTGAAGTGGGCCCAGTTTTACAGCTAACAGAGTCAGCCTGGTCCACCTTGGTCTGGTTTTAAACACCTCTTGGCTTGGTCTCTTGTGAATGTAGAGTATATATCGAAGAATTCAAACCAACAGTTATTGTATGGACACGTTCGAAATGATGAATAATCCTGCAGGAAATGTTGAATTATGGCGAATTCACAGTTAAATGTTGAATTATGGTGAATTCACAGGTAAATGTTGAATTATGGTGAATTCACATTTAAATGTTGAATTATGGCGAATTCACAGTTAAATGTTGAATTATGGTGAATTCACAGGTAAATGTTGAATTATGGTGAATTCACATTTAAATGTTGAATTATGGTGAATTCACAGGTAAATGTTGAATTATGGTGAATTCACATTTAAATGTTGAATTATGGTGAATTCACATTTAAATGTTGAATTATGGTGAATTCACAGGTAAATGTTGAATTATGGTGAATTCACATGTAAATTTTGAAATATGGTGAATTCACAGTGAAATGTTGAATTATGGGGAATTCACAGGTAAATGTTGAATTATGGTGAATTTACAGGTAAATGTTGAATTATGGTGAATTCACATTTAAATGTTGAATTATTGTGAATTCACAGGTAAATGTTGAATTATGGTGAATTCACAGGTAAATTTTGAATTATGGTGAATTCACAGGTAAATTTTGAATTATGGTGAATTCACATTTAAATGTTGAATTATGGTGATTTCACAGGTAAATGTTGAATTATGGTGAATTCACAGTTAAATGTTGAATTATGGTGAATTCACAGATAAATGTTGAATTATGGTGAATTCACAGGTAAATGTTGAATTATGATGAATTTACAGGTAAATGTTGAATTATGGTGAATTTACAGGTATATGTTGAATTATGGTGAATTTACAGGTGAATGTTGAATTATGGGGAATTCACAGGTAAATGTTGAATTATGGTGAATTCACAGATAAATGTTGAATTATGGTGAATTTACAGGTAAATGTTAAATTATGGTGAATTCACAGGTAAATGTTGAATTATGGTGAATTCACAGGTAAATGTTGAATTATGGTGAATTCACAGGTAAATTTTGAATTATGGGGAATTCACAGATAAATGTTGAATTATGGTGAATTTACAGGTAAATGTTAAATTATGGTGAATTCACAGGTAAATGTTGAATTATGGTGAATTCACAGGTAAATGTTGAATTATGGTGAATTCACAGGTAAATGTTGAATTATGGGGAATTCACAATTAAATGTTGAATTATGGTGAATTCACAGGTAATGTTGAATTATGGTGATTTCACAGGTAAATGTTGAATTATGGTGAGTTCACAATTAAATGTTGAATTATGGTGAATTCACAAGTAAATTTTGAATTATGGTGAATTCACAGTTAAACGTTGAATTATGGTGAATTCACAGGTAAACGTCGAATTATGGTGAATTCACAGGTAAGTGTTGAATTACGGTGAATTCACAGGTAAATGTTGAATTATAGTGAATTCACACTTAAATGTTGAATTATGGTGAATTCACAGGTAAATGTTGAATTATGGTGAATTCACAGTGAAATGTTGAATTATGGGGAATTCACAGTTAAATGTTGAATTATGCTGAATTTTCAGGTAAATGTTGGATTATGGTGAATTCACAGGTAAATGTTGAATTATTGTGAATTCACAGGTAAATGTTGAATTATGGTGAATTCACAGGTAAATGTTGAATTATGGTGAATTCACAAGTGAGTGTTGAATTATGGTGAATTCACAGTTAAATGTTGAATTATGCTGAATTTTCAGGTAAATGTTGGATTATGGTGAATTCACAGGTAAATGTTGAATTATTGTGAATTCACAGGTAAATGTTGAATTATGGTGAATTCACAGGTAAATGTTGAATTATGGTGAATTCACAAGTGAGTGTTGAATTATGGTGAATTCACAGGTAAATGTTGAATTATGGTGAATTCACAAGTGAGTGTTGAATTATGGTGAATTCACAAGTGAGTGTTGAATTATGGCGAATTCACAGTTAAATGTTGAATTATGCTGAATTTTCAGGTAAATGTTGAATTATGGTGAATTCACAGGTAAATGTTGAATTATTGTGAATTCACAGGTAAATGTTGAATTATGGTGAATTCACAAGTAATTTTGAAACAGAAAATAAGCAGATTTTAACAGTAAATGAACAAGTAGATTCATAATCCATTCTTGCATTTTGTCCTTCATAATGTAGACAACATAATAGTGGTGAATAAGCGACTTGTCCACGGTGTACCCCGCCTTCCGCCCGATTGTAGCTGAGATAGGCGCCAGCGCCCCCCGCGACCCCAAAAGGGAATACGCGGTAGAAAATGGATGGATGGATAAATGACAATATATTACTGCATACGTCAGCAGACTAATTAGGTATATTTGTTTGTTTGCTTACTACTAAAAGACAAGTTGTCTAGTATGATCACTATTTTATTTAAGGTCTAAATTACAATAATAAACACATGTTTAATGTACCCCAAGATTTTTTGTTAAAATAAAGCCAATAATAAAACAATTTTGGGGTTCCTTTTATTTATAAAAGTATCGAAATGTACCGAAAAACATTTTGGTGACGGAACCTAAATATTGTTATCAGGACACCCTTAGTACATCGTAATCACCTTTTAATGTTGCAGTACAACATTTGTAGCGGTCCAATCAACAAACTCCACACGCCACACCTGGACTCTCACAGCCATACCTTCCTGTCAGTGCTGCATTTCTCCCATTTTTTTCCAGGCCATTGAAGCCTGCATGCTCCACATTCCCAGCTGTAGGTCTGGCCGGGACGAAGCCATAACACTGTTTGTCTCCGGCAGCCGGTCAGAAACCCCGCCTGTGTGCTTCGAGTGCGTCCATGTCCAAGTTCTCGCATGTGCGTTGATGACTTCATCCTCGACTCCCTCCCGATCCTCAAAGCGTATTTTTAAACCGAGTGTGTGTTTGAGGCCGAGGGCCGATGCTGTTTCAAATTACAGGTAAGCCGGGGTTAATTTCCCGTTGACGGACGGGGTCTGTGTAGGGATTGACTCGGAGGAGCCACACTCAGCTGTTGAGACCCCCAGGTGAAGTGTTGCAGTAAATCCCAGGACCGAAGACACCATCGGGGTTTCCGCTCTTGCTTTGAAACGATTTATAATTTTCCAGAATCAGTCGCTACGGACTCAAGTTCCTGCAGATTGTGTTTACTTTAAGTACCGTGGTAGAGAAACACCTTCCAGTCCCGGACCAATACTTGTGACACTCAAATAAACACAGGTTCACGCGTATCAGTGTCCGAAAAGTCTCTAAATCTAGTCACTTAGTCCTTAATTCTGCCCGGAAGATGACTGGAAAATTGGTCAGTCATTTTCCAGTTGTTTTTTTTAGGATGTCTTTTAACCCCTAACTGGTCCAGATACAGAAAATGTCCTCAAGCTAAGGCCCATGAATTGAATAACGTGGACCCTGAATTTAACTAGTTGAAAAACTTACTCGGGTTTTACCATTTAGTACTGTACTGTACTGTGCAATCTACTAATTAAAGTTTCAATCAATCAATCAATCTGCTCTCATTTTCTCGCACATTTGACCCTCTGATGTTCTGTGTGTCCTCGGAAAATTTCTCTGCCAGTTTCTGCATCCCACAGAGATTCTTCTGGTGTGTTCCTGCACCTGCGGTTCCCACACAAGGTTGCAACATTGTTTGTCAACACTCTCTGCTCTCATTTTCTCGCACATTTGACCCTCTGATGTTCTGCCTAACTACAGTCTGTCCTATTGGAAAATTTCTCTGCTAGTTTCTGCATCCCACAGGGATTCCTTTTTAGTGTTTCTGCACCTGCGGTTCCCACACAAGGTTGCAACATTGTTTGTCAACACTGTCTGCTCTCATTTTCTCGCACATTTGACCCTCTGATGTTCTGTGTAACTACACTCTGTCCTCCTTGGAAAATTTCTCTGCAAGTTTCTGTATCCCACAGGGATTCTTCTTTTCCCCTGCGGTTCCCACACAAGGTTGCAACATTGTTTGTCAACACTGTCTGCTCTCATTTTCTCGCACATTTGACCTTCTGATGTTCTGCCTAACTACACTCTGTCCTCCTCGGAAAATTTCTCTGCCAGTTTCTGCATCCTAAAAGGGATTCTTCTTTCGTGTTTCTGCACCTGCGGTTCCCACACAAGGTTGCAACATGGTTTGTCAACACTCTCTGCTCTCATTTTCTCGCACATTTGACCCACTGATGTTCCGTGTAACTACACTCTGTCCTCCTCGGAAAATTTCTCTGCCAGTTTCTGCATCATAAAAGGGATTCTTCTTTCGTGTTTCTGCACCTGCGGTTCCCACACCAGGTTGCAACATTGTTTGTCAACACTCTCTGCTCTCATTTTCTCGCACATTTGACCCGCTGATGTTCTGTGTAACTACACTCTGTCCTCCTCGGAAAATTTCTCTGCCAGTTTCTGCATCCCACAGGGATTCTTCTTTTGTGTTCCTGCACCTGCAGTTCCAACACAAGGTTGCAACATTGTTTGTCAACACTCTCTGCTCTCATTTTCTCGCACATTTGACACGCTGATGTTCTGTGTAACTACACTTTGTCCTCCTCGGAAAATTTCTCTGCCAGTTTCTGCATCCTAAAAGGGATTATTTTGTGTTTCTGCACCTGCGGTTCCCACTCAAGGTTGCAACATTGTTTGTCAACACTCTCTGCTCTCATTTTCTCGCACATTTGACCCTCTGATGTTCTGCGTACCTACCCTCTGTCCTCCTCCTGTCTAGGCCTGCTGTGTCTGTGAACATAAAATCTACTTAGTGAGAAGAATGATCTTATCAGACAGAAAATAAGCGAATATCACCCTTACTTGAGATATTTCATCTTACTTAGATTTTTGAAGAGTGGAGCTCGTTACTGCCCATCACCGCATGTTGGCAAGTCACTTTCGCGACATCTGCGATTACTCGGTCCGAGCCGAGGATCGGAAAGGAAACAAGTGGTTTATTTTCGAGTAAGTCGTCAAACTAATGGGTCAGTCACTGACGTGGCGGCTTTCATGTGGTTGACTTTTAAGTGGGTGAGCGTGTGTTAGCGTGGCGTGTGAAGCCCCTGTCTCCGTCCTACACCCGCAGTCTCCACCGCAGCCAGAGTCCGCCTGGTCTTCATAATCACCCCACCCCCTCCTAGCCCACCATTTCTTAATGAACTTCTCCCACATTCCGCCATAAACAAGTATTACCTTAATGGTTGCAAACATCATTACAGAGGGAACATCTGTGCAAACCCAATCCAGGGAGCCGGGGAGCTGGAAGGAGACTGTGGTTGGCTGCCTGAAGAGCCGGCACCTTTAGTCCCATCCCACTATAATTGTATGCCTCTTTATAGCTGGAATTATGGGAGGAAGAAGCAGCGGGGGCGGCCTGGAAAAAAAAGAAAAGAAGCATGGAACGAAGACGGGGGGTTTTGTGGGGGTTTGGTAGAGACACAGACACATGGACATGGTTAGCATCTCCATGGTGGCAGGTAGCGTTTACGTTTGCCATCTTTCTACAGCCGGAAAGTAGGGAGTGGCTGTGGTTCTTAAGTAAAATTGAGGTGTAAACTATTAAAGATAACATTGTCACAGTTTGAGTTACATTTTGCATTGTGAGAACCAGGGGTCGGCGGCACAAAATGTTGAAAAGAG
>NC_084625.1:50486346-50538846 GCF_033978795.1 Nerophis ophidion | reverse complement strand
TATAATATTAATTATGATAATAATAATTTGATATTTTTTTGGTGTAGCATTTTACATGTGTGAATGTACCAACATTCACGCATATTATGACAATAATAAATAGTGTTTGGTGTAGCATCTTATATGTGTGAATGTTTGCACAATGACACACAACTAAGATGTTTACAACGTGCAGTTGTGTGAACGTCTGGTGTCCCCCCGCTGGTTCCCTTCAGACCAAATCGTCGGTGAGTTGACCTCGGCCTTCAGCGCCAGAGTTCACCCCCAAATGTCAACCACTGGAAAGAGGCGAAGTAAGAAGGCGAAAGGGAGGAAGTAGAACATTGGCTTGCA
Source organism: Nerophis ophidion (assembly GCF_033978795.1). Classification (NCBI taxonomy): domain Eukaryota; kingdom Metazoa; phylum Chordata; class Actinopteri; order Syngnathiformes; family Syngnathidae; genus Nerophis; species Nerophis ophidion. The sequence continues at coordinate 50,538,513 of NC_084625.1, read as the reverse complement.
GGTGAGGGCAGCACAGCTTTTTTTTCTAATGTCAATATAAGCCAGTGTGAGGTTTTCCCCCCCCCCCCTTGAACCCCCGTTGTGGGTTCCGAGTTCCCACGCCGCTGGATAAAGACTTTCCTGATGTGTCCGATGGGAGAGGTTAGAGCGGGAGAAATTGAAAGAGGGCTGGAAAATGGCAACTTCTTGGACCAACATAAACAGATCATAAAAAAAAAAAAAAAGGGCTTCTCAGTTGGACTGTGGGAGCCCTGCGTACTTCGGGAGTCCTTGGTTCGGGTCACTTGATGTGGATGTGGACTTGGTTTGTCCTTGGGAAGTCCAGCAGCCAAATGGTGCACCTCCGGAGTCCAAATATAAAGCAGTTTTAGAAGTAAATGCATCATTTTATGTCACTCTGCCCACCGCCATTAATGCTGCAGAAACACACAACACCTAGCAACAACAACAACAACAACAACAACAACAATTCCGCTCTTGCATTTCTGCAATGAAAATGAAACAAAGAGCTCCAATGAAACAAAAAACAAACATCTGAAAAAAAAAAAAGGAGGTTTGCACCATCCTGTTTAATAGAAAGAGTGGAACCCTGCTTGCAAACTTAACTCCATTAATGGAAAAGTTTGGATATTGAAGCAACTTTCCAGATTTGCACACACAAAGTCACGGCAGTTTTGTCCTTGCCATTGCCCGTAGGACCCGTGGAAAGCAAATTGAAGCAAACCCGAGGCAGGAACGTGATGAAATGCTGTGAGGAAGTGCAACATGAAAAGTGCAAAAACTGTGCAAAAACTGAAATCTAAGTAAGATAAAATATCTCAAATAAGGGTGATATTTGCTTATTTTCTGTCTGATAAGATAATTCTTCTCACTAAGCAGATTTTATGTTAGAGTCTTTTACTTGTTTTAAGGGTTTCGGTCCTAAATGATCTCAGTAAGATGCTACAGTCGGCAAAAGTCCCCCAAAATTTTCGAAATACCTACCCAGGTTCGAGTCCCAACCGGGTTCGAGTTTGAGTGCACACTCGAACCCGGGTGGGACTTTTGAACTTTCCCGTGGGACTTTGCTGGGCGCGTTTTGGACATTTTGGGCATCCCGGCCGGCGGCGGAACTTCTGGGACTCCAACCTGTGTAGGTATTTTGAACATTTTTGGGACTTTTGCTGACTTTTCCAACTTTCATACCCCCTTCCCATGGGACTCGGCTGGGTGTGTTATGGACATTTTGGGGATCCCGGGACTTGCGTGGCCGTACATAAGATTTTATACTTATTTTAAGTGTTTCGGTCTTAAATGATCTCAGTAAGATACTACAGCTTGTTTCCGATATTTTATGACCTATTTTGAGTAAAATATGCTTGAAACTATTTTTGTCCAAGTGTCCAAAACACACCCAGCAATGGTGCACAGGAAGGCGGGGAAGAAGGCGGCCAAAATGTTCAAAAGTCCCAATTGTGTGCAAAATACCTCCCCAGGGTTCCATTCCCACGAGTCCCGCCGCCGGCCACACAAATCCCGGGATACAAAAAATGTCCAAAACGCAACAGCAAAGTCCCACAGGAAGTAAGGGGGGAAAAATGAAAAAAGTCGGCAAAAGTCCCCCAAAATTTTCGAAATACCTACCAAGGTTCGAGTCCCAACCGGGTTCGAGTTTGCGTGCACACTCGAACCCGAGTGGGACTTTTGAACATTTCACCAACTTTTCTCCCCACCTTCCCGTGGGACTTTGCTGGGCGCGTTTTGGACATGTTGGGCATCCCGGCCGGCGGTGGAACTTCTGGGACTCGAACCTGTGTAGGTATTTTGAACATTTTTAGGACTTTTGCTGACTTTTCCAACTTTCATACCCCCTTCCCATGGGACTCGGCTGGGTGTGTTATGGACATTTTGGGCATCCCGGCCGGCGGCGGAACTTGTGGGACTCGAAACTGTGTAGGTATTTTGAACATTTTTGGGACTTTTGCTGACTTTTCCAACTTTCATACCCCCTTCCCATGGGACTCGGCTGGGTGTGTTATGGACATTTTGGGCATCCTGGGACTTGCGTGGCCATACATAAGATTTTATACTTATTTTAAGTGTTTCGGTCCTAAATGATCTCAGTAAGATACTACAGCTTGTTTCCGACATTTTATGACCTATTTTGTGTAAAATTTGCTTGAAACTATTTTTGTCCAAGTGTCCAAAACACACCCAGCAATGGTGCACAGGAAGGCGGGGAAGAAGGCGGCCAAAATGTTCAAAAGTCCCAATTGTGTGCAAAATACCTCCCCAGGGTTCCATTCCCACGAGTCCCGCCGCCGGCCACACAAATCCCGGGATACATAAAATGTCCAAAACGCACCCAGCAAAGTCCCACAGGAAGTAAGGGGGGAAAAATGAAAAAAGTCGGCAAAAGTCCCCCAAAATTTTCGAAATACCTACCAAGGTTCGAGTCCCAAGCAGGTTCGAGTTTGAGTGCACACTCGAACCCGGGTGGGACTTTCGAACATTTCACCAACTTTTCTCCCCACCTTCCCGTGGGACTTTGCTGGGCGCGTTTTGGACATTTTGGGCATCCCGGCCGGCGGCGGAACCTCTGGGACTCGAACCTGTGTAGGTATTTTGAACATTTTTGGGACTTTTGCTGACTTTTCCAACTTTCATACCCCCTTCCCATGGGACTCGGCTGGGTGTGTTATGGACATTTTGGGCATCCCGGGACTTGCGTGGCCGTACATAAGATTTTATACTTCTTTTAAGTGTTTCGGTCTTAAATGATCTCAGTAAGATATTACAGCTTGTTTCCGACATTTTATGACCTATTTTGAGTAAAATATGCTTGAAACTATTTTTGTCCAAGTGTCCAAAACACACCCAGCAATGGTGCACAGGAAGGCGGGGAAGAAGAGGGGGAAAAGGCGGCCAAAACTTTCATAAGTCCCAACTGTGTCCAAAATACCTCACCGGGATTCCAGTCCCACGAGTCCCGCCGCCGGCCACATAAATCCCGGGATACAAAAAATGTCCAAAACGCACCCAGCAAAGTCCCACAGGAAGTAGGGGGGAAAAATGAGAAAAGTCTGCAAAAGTCCCCCAAAACTTTCGAAATACCTACCAAGGTTCGAGTCCCAACCGGGTTCGAGTGTTTTGGTCCTAAATGATCTCAGTAAGATATTACAGCTTGTAGCTGAGATTTGATGACCTATATTGAGCAAAACATGCTTGAAACTAGAATATCAAATGTTGCAAAGCTGTGTCATTAACACTCACAAGTATAAAACTACTTTTTAAAGTAAGAATTTCTTATTTTAAGAACGTAAAACAAAATTGTTTCTCATATTAAAACAGATGACAGCCAAATAGACTTTGCCGGTTTTTTTTTCAATGAAACAATAGAAAATACGTACTCGTATACTGTAGTAGTACCCTTGTTATTAGTGAGAATATACTTATTTTAAGAAATGTTTGGGTTCATTGAAGTTAGCTAATTTTACTTGTTTTGAAAAGTCTTGACAAGCCAAATTTTCTTGTTCTATTGGCAGATAATTTTGCTTAGTTCAAGTAAAATTCCCCTCATTTTTGTATTTTTTTTTCTTGTTTTTGAACACTGACTTTTTGCAGTGCAGAACACGCGGCGTCATTGAAGAGTCAGAGTTTTACACGCCAGGTGTCACGTCTTGTGATCATGTTTTGTTTAGTTGTGTTCTGTTACAAACCCCGTTTCCATATGAGTTGGGAAATTGTGTTAGATGTAAATATAAACAGAATACAATGATTTGCAAATCCTTTTCAACCCATATTGAGTTGAATATGCTACAAAGACAACATATTTGATGTTCAAACTCATAAACTTATTTTCATTTTGCAAATAATAAATAACTTTGAATTTCATGGCTGCAACATGTGCCAAAGTAGTTGGGAAAGGGCATGTTCACCACTGTGTTACATCACCTTTTCTTTTAACAACGTTCAATAAACGTTTGGGAACTGAGGAAACTAATTGTTGAAGCTTTGAAAGTGGAATTCTTTCCCATTCTTGTTTTATGTAGAGCTTCAGTCCTTCAACAGTCCGGGGTTTTGTTGTCGTATTTTACACTTCACAATGCGCCACACATTTTTCATGGGGGACATGTCTGGACTGAGGGCGGGCCAGGAAAGTGTATATATATATATATATATATATATATATATATATATATATATAATGTAGTAACAGACACCTTTATAACAATATGTAATATGTACAATATACACACTACAAGTATATATATAATGTAGTAACAGACACCTTCATAACAATATGTAACATGTATAATATACAGACTGCAAGTAGATATAAAAACCGGGTAACAGACACTTTCATAACAATACGTAATATGTACAATATACACACTGCAAGTATATATATAATGTAGTAACGGACACCTTCATAACAATATGTAACATGAACAATATACAGACTGCAAGTAGATATAAAAAATGGGGTAACAGACACTTTCATAACAATATGTAATATGTACAATATACACACTGCAAGTATATATATAATGTAGTAACAGACACCTTCATAACAATATGTAACATGTACAATATACACACTGCAAGTAGATATAAAAAATGGGGTAACAGACACTTTCATAACAATACGTAATATGTACAATATACACACTGCAGGTATATATATAATGTAGTAACAGACACCTTCATAACAATATGTAACATGTATAATATACAGACTGCAAGTAGATATAAAAAACGGGGTAACAGACACTTTCATAACAATATGTAATATGTACAATATACACACTGCAAGTATATATATAATGTAGTAACGGACACCTTCATAACAATATGTAATATGTACAATATACACACTGCAGGTATATATATAATGTAGTAACAGACACCTCCATAACAATATGTAACATGTACAATATACACACTGCAAGTATATATGAAAAATGGGGTAACAGACACTTTCATAACAATATGTAATATGTACAATATACACACTGCAAGTATATATATATAATGTCGTAACGGACACTTTCATAACAATATGTAATATTTACAATATACACACTGCAAGTATATATATAATGTAGTAACAGACACCTTCATAACAATATGTAATATGTACAATATACACACTGCAAGTATATATATAATGTAGTAACAGACACCTTCATAACAATATGTAACATGTACAATATACACACTGCAAGTAGATATAAAAAATGGGGTAACAGACACTTTCATAACAATATGTAACATGTACAATATACAGACTGCAAGTAGATATAAAAAACGGGGTAACAGACACTTTCATAACAATATGTAATATGTACAATATACACACTGCAAGTATAAATATAATGTAGTAACAGACACCTTCATAACAATATGTAATATGTACAATATACAAACTGCAAGTATATATGTATATAATGTAGTAACAGACACTTTCTTAACAATATGTAATATGTACAATATACACACTGCAAGTATATATAATGTACTAACAGACACTTTCATAACAATATGTAACATGAACAATATACAGACTGCAAGTAGATATAAAAAATGGGGTAACAGACACTTTCATAACAATACGTAATATGTACAATATACACACTGCAAGTATATATATATATAATGTAGTAACAGACACCTTCATAACAATATGTAACATGTACAATATACAGACTGCAAGTAGATATAAAAAACGGGGTAACAGACACTTTCATAACAATATGTAATATGTACAATATACACACTGCAAGTATATATATAATGTAGTAACAGACACCTTCATAACAATATGTAACATGTACAATATACAGACTGCAAGTAGATATAAAAAACGGGGTAACAGACACTTTCATAACAATACGTAATATGTACAATATACACACTGCAAGTATATATATAATGTAGTAACAGACACCTTCATAACAATATGTAATATGTACAATATACACACTGCAAGTATATATATAATGTAGTAACGGACACCTTCATAACAATATGTAATATGTACAATATACACACTGCAGGTATATATATAATGTAGTAACAGACACCTTCATAACAACATGTAACATGTATAATATACAGACTGCAAGTAGATATAAAAAACGGGGTAACAGACACTTTCATAACAATACGTAATATGTACAATATACACACTGCAAGTATATATATAATGTAGTAACAGACACCTTCATAACAATATGTAATATGTACAATATACACACTGCAAGTATATATATAATGTAGTAACGGACACCTTCATAACAATATGTAATATGTACAATATACACACTGCAGGTATATATATAATGTAGTAACAGACACCTTCATAACAACATGTAACATGTATAATATACAGACTGCAAGTAGATATAAAAAACGGGGTAACAGACACTTTCATAACAATACGTAATATGTACAATATACACACTGCAAGTATATATATAACGTAGTAACGGACACTTTCATAACAATATGTAATATGTACAATATACACACTGCAAGTATATATATATAAAACGTAGGAACATACACCTTCATAACAATACAGTGTTTCCCACATCTATTTGTTGTGGTGTGGTCGGGTGGGGGTGGTGGTGGTGGTGGGCGGGGGATGGGTGGCAGCGGCGGCGGCGGCGATGACCAAGAAGAACGCGGAATTGGAATATAATTACAACACTTTATGTACATATTTATATCATATTTATATAATATTTACATATCTATATAATATGTAACTACAGTGTTCATTCACAGACCCATTGCTTTTATGAGCGGTCGAGCGAGTCAAAAGCCGAAAATATAAATAAATATATATATATATATATATATATATATATATATATATATATATTTTTTTTTTTATTTTTTTTAATTTTTATTTTTTATTTGTGGCGGCCGTATTCTTTAGTGGCGGGCCGCCACAAATAAATGAATGTGTGGGAAACCCTGCAATATGTAATATATTTTATATACAATGGGCTCATCAAGTGTGTGTTCCTAGTATCAAAAACTCCTAGATATTATGAGAACTGACGAGCAGATTCCGCAATAGCTGACAGGAACACGGCATTCTCTTCTGCGTTAGTACATCGTGCGGTTGAAAACCACCCACCCCACTTTGGTGCATTATGTGAGATGGTCTGGTAAAGAGTGGGCCGGTTTACAATGATCAGTTTAAGACCCCCTCAGTCGCCGGAGAGTCAAAGCGGCAATAAAACATGATGAAGTGAAAAAGCTGTGGCCGTAAAAAGTTTGTTCCAGTCGCCGGAGGATGAGACATGACGATGAGGTAAGTATCTCGCCATGATTAAACCCCTGATTTTGAGTAGCCGGTAGCAGACGATAACCGGGAGAAGGGAAACATCTGCTGTGCACCGTCTCACATGACGGGTTTCATGGTGGAGGATTTAAGGCGTGTGTGCGTGTCGTACAATCTGGATTTCACGCCTCTTATCTTCTCGTGTCACGAGAAGACACGGGGCGGGTTCGTAACTTGACGAAACAGCAAAATAGGACACAGCGTGAAAAGTATTCCATCCATCCATCTTCTTCCGCTTATCCGAGGTCCGGTCGCGGGGGCAGCAGCCTAAGCAGGGAAGCCCAGACTTCCCTCTCCCCATCCACTTCGTCCAGCTCCTGCCGGGGGATCCCGAGGCGTTCCCCAGGCCAGCCACGAGACATAGTCTGCCCAACGTCAGCGACACCAGTGTGTAAAGGATATCACCACATGGGCTCAGGAACACTTCAGACAACCGCTGTCAGTAACTACAGTTGGTCGCTACGCTGAAATGAGATTTTCTTCTTAAAACGGGGATAGCAGGTCCGATCTATGTGTCATACTTGATCATTTGGCGATATTGCCATATTTTTGCTGAAAGGATTTAGTAGAGAACATCGACGATAAAGTTCGCAACTTTTGGTCGCTAATAAAAAAAAGCCTTGCCTGTACCGGAAGTAGCAGACGATGTGCGCGTGACGTCACGGGTTGTGGAGCTCCTCACATCTGAACATTGTTTACAATCATGGCCACCAGCAGCGAGAGCGATTCGGACCGAGAAAGCGCCGACTTACCCAGGATGAAAGATTTGTGGATGAGGAAAGTGAGAGTGAAGGACTAAAAAAAAGAAAAAAAGACAGGGCAGTGGGAGCGATTCAGATGTTATTAGGCACATTTACTGGGATAATTCTGGAAAATCCCTTATCTGCTTATTGTGTTACTAGTGTTTTAGTGAGATTATACAGTCGTACCTGAAAGTCAGAGGGGTGTGGCCACAGGGAAGCCACATTTCTCGACGAGGCAAGGCAGCCGGGCTGAGATTTTTTTTCCCCTCCACGTTGTAGGAGGCAAGAGAGTCCACAGCTGCAGGAGGAACGGCGCAAACTCTCCGCTCATGTCTACAGTAAGAGCTGAATCCAAACAAGGAAACAATGAAACAATGAAACACCGGCTGTGTTTGTGTTGCTAAAGGCAGCCGCAATACACCGCTTCCCACCTACATCTTTCTTCTTTGACGTCTCCATTATTAATTGAACAAATTGCAAAAGATTCAGCAACACAGATGTCCAGAATACTGTGGAATTATGCGATTAAAGCAGACGACTTATAGCTGGGACCGGTGCTGGATCAAAATGTCCGCTACAATCCATTACGTCACGCGCATGCGTCATCATACCGCGACGTTTTCCACAGGATACTCCGCGCGGAATTTAAAATTGCAATTTAGTAAACTAACCCGGCCGTGTTGGCATGTTTTGCAATGTTAAGATTTCATCATTGATATATAAACTATCAGACTGCGTGGTGGGTAGTAGTGGGTTTTAGTAGGGCTTCAAAACTCTACTATGCAAAGCTAAAGTCATTTATCAACAACACCCGGAAATGTCGCCGGCTTCGCTGGGCCCCCAGCTTATCTAAAATGGACTGATGCAAAGTGGAAAAGTGTTCTGTGGTCTGACGAGTCCACATTTCAAATTGTTTTCGGAAACTGTGGACGTCGTGTCCTCCGGACCAAAGAGGAAAAGAACCATCCGGATTGTTCTAGGCACAAAGTGTAAAAGCCAGCATGTGTGATGGTATGGGGGTGCATTAGTGCCCAAGGCATGGGTAACTTACACATCTGTGAAGGCACCATTAATGCTGAAAGGTACATACAGGTTTTGGAGCAACAGTTGGTAGAGTGGCCGTGCCAGCAACTTGAGGGTTCCAGGTTCGATTCCCGCTTCCGCCATCCTCGTCACTGCCGTTGTGTTCTCGGGCAAGACACTTTACCCACCTGCTCCCAGTGCCACCCACACTGGTTTAAATGTAACTTAGATATTTGGTTTTACTATGCACTTTTTCTCTAGTGACTCAAAGCACTTTACATAGTAAAGCACTTTACAAAGTGCTTTACTATGTAAGCTCTACATCAAACAAGAATGGTAAAGAATTCCACTTTCAAAGCTTCAACAATTAGTTTCCTCAGTTCCCAAACGTTTATTGAGTGTTGTTAAAAGAAAAGGTGATGTAACACAGTGGTGAACATGCCCTTTCCCAACTACTTTGGCACGTGTTGCAGCCATGAAATTCTAAGTTAATTATTATTTGCAAAAAAAAATAAAGTTTTTGAGTTTGAACATCAAATATGTTGTCTTTGTAGCATATTCAACTGAATATGGGTTGATAAGGATTTGCAAATCATTGTATTCCGTTTATATTTACAACAAACACAATTTCCCAACTCATACGGAAACGGGGTTTGCAGAATCGTGTTTGGCAGCGATAGTGACGATTATTGACTCATCAGAGAGGCATTTGTGTAAAAGTATTACAAGCACTGGTATTAAATCATAGTTGAATCATTGTTGGATTTAGATTGCCTTTCAACATTCCTAAAAATACAATGGAGCTTCTATTCTTCACGTTGAACAATTGGTTGTTCAACGAGACTTTAGTAACTGTCAGCCTGCATGGTTATGGATCAGCGCAACCATGGAGACAGACAGACATCACCGCCATCACACACACACACACACACACAGACACACACACACACACACACACACACACACACACACACACACACACACACACACACACACACACACACACACACACACACACACACACACACACACACACACACACACACACACACACACACTTTCTTGTCGTTCTTGAGACCTCAATAATGTCATTATTTTACGAGATCAAAAACCCAAAAAACTGTCAATATCGTGATAAAAGTCAGAATTTTACACGACAAATGTCACCATTTTGCATTAAAAAGTAATAATTTTACATTCTAAAGTCATAATTTTACGAGAAAATATTTCAATATTAGAGAAACTTAAAGAATTTGAGAAATTGTTCCCAATTTTATAAGAAACAAGTCGACACATTGTGAGAAATAGACTGCTTTTAGTTTTTTTTTTGGGAATTGGTTTTTAATCTTCATTATTTACTTCAAATTATTACAGTATGTCTCTAAATATATATTTATTTTATTTTTTTCTCATTAATTTTGGCCAAAGGGGGCGCATTTCAATTTCTTACACACACTTGTTATTTCATATGTTGACCAAGAGGAGGAGAACTTTTAAACCAACACACAGTCAATTTGGGACCGCCCTAATTTTGATAGATTACACCACCAGGGGTGCAAATCGGACATTCTCTATTAGATGTAATGTTTTTTTGTATTGGGAACATGATTTCGGACCTAACTTGTTCACCGGTCCTCACATGGACGAAACTTTTCCTTGTTGGTGTCTCAAGAAGGGAAGGAATACAAGAACACACACACACACACACACACACACACACACACACACACACACACACACACACACACACACACACACACACACACACACACACACACACACACACTTTCTTGTCGTTCTTACCTTCTTGAGACATCAAAAATGTCATTTTACGACAACGAAAACCCCCAAAATTGGCGATATCGTGATAAAAGTCAGAATTTTATACGACAAATGTCACCATTTTGCATTAAAAAGTAATAATTTGACATTATAAAGTCATAATTTTACGAGAAAATATTTCAATATTAGAGAAACTTAAAGAATTTGAGAAATTGTTATCAATTTTATAAGAAAAAAGTTGACACATTGGGAGAAAAAGACTGCTTTTAGTTTTTTTTGTTTGTAATTGTTTTTTAATCTTCATTATTTACTTCAAATTATTACAGTATGTCCATAAATACATATTCATTTTATTTTTTTCTTATTAATTTTGGCCAAAGGGGGCGCATTTCATTTCTTACACACACTTGTTATTTCATATGTTGACCAAGAGGAGGAGAACTTTTAAAACCAACACACAGTCAATTTGGGACCGCCCTAATTTTGATAGATTACACCACCAGGGGTGCAAATCGGACATTCTCTATTAGATGTAATGTTTTTTTGTATTGGGAACATGATTTCGGACCTAACTTGTTCACCGGTCCTCACATGGACGAAACTTTTCCTTGTTGGTGTCTCAAGAAGGGAAGGAATACAAGAACACACACACACACACACACACACACACACACACACACACACACACACACACACACACACACACACACACACACACACACACACACACACACACACACACACACACACACACACACACACACACACACACACACACTTTCTTGTCGTTCTTACCTTCTTGAGACCTCAAAAATGTCATTTTACGACAACGAAAACCCCAAAAACTGTCAATATCGTGATAAAAGTCAGAATTTTATATGACAAATATCACCATTTTGCATTAAAAAGTAATTATTTGACATTATAAAGTCATAATTTTACGAGAAAATATTTAAATATTAGAGAAACTTAAAGAATTTGAGAAATTGTTCCCAATTTTACAAGAAAAAAGTCGACACATTGTGAGAAAAAGACTGCTTTTAGTTTTTTTTTGTTTCTAATTGGTTTTTAATCTTCATTATTTACTTCAAATTATTACAGTATGTCTCTAAATACATATTTATTTTATTTTTTTCTTATTAATTTTGGCCAAAGGGGGCGCATTTCATTTCTTACACACACTTGTTATTTCATATGTTGACCAAGAGGAAGAGAACCTTTAAAACCAACACACAGTCAATTTGGGCCCGCCCTAATTTTGATAGATTACACCACCAGGGGTGCAAATCGGACATTCTCTATTAGATGTAATGTTTTTTTGTATTGGGAACATGATTTCGGACCTAACTTGTTCACCGGTCCTCACATGGACGAAACTTTTCCTTGTTGGTGTCTCAAGAAGGGCAGGAATACAAGAACACACACACACACACACACACACACACACACACACACACACACACACACACACACACACACACACACACACACACACACACACACACACACACACACTTTCTTGTGGCAAGAAACCTTACCTTCTTGAGACCTCCGAAAAATGCCTACCTCTAGTGTTTAAAGTCAAAGTTGTAATTTTACTCGAAGCAAGTCAAAACTTTACAAAAAAAACTAAAATATTTTTGCAATTTTATGAAACATTTTTTTAATTGTACTCGACAAAAGTCACTATTTTATAAGAAACCTCAAAAATGTTTGCAATATTATAATATTAATCAGAATTTTACTGGGCAAAATTATGACAAAAGTCAATATCCATCCATCAATCCATCCATTTCCTACCGCTTATTCCCTTTGGAGTTGCGGGGGGTGCTGGTGCCTATCTCAGCTACAATTGGACGAAAGTCGGTGTACACCCTGGACAAGTCGCCACCTCATTGCAGGGCACAAAAGTCAATAATTTTACTCAAAATAATTTCACAATTTCCTAAGAACTAGAACAAAAGGGACAGTATTGTGATAAAAGTCAGAATTTTATATCACAAATGTCATCTTTTCCGTTAAAAAGTAATAATTTTACATTAAAAAGTCATAATTTTATGAGAAAATATTGCAATATTAGAGAAACAAAGAATTTGACAAATTGTTCCCAATTTTATATATATAAAAAAAGTCGACACATTGTGAGAAAAAGACTGCTTTTAGTTCATTTTGAATTTTTTGAATTTTTTGTTCGTAATTGCTTTTTAATCTTCATTATTTACTTCAAATTATTACAGTATGTCTCCAAATACATATTTATTTAATTTTTTCTTATTAATTTTGGCCAAAGGGGGCGCATTTCAATTTTACACACTTGTTATTTCATAAGTTGACCAAGATGAGGAGAACCTTTAAAGCCGACAGACAGTCAATTTGGGACCGCCCTAATTTTGATAGATTTCACCACCAGGGGTGCAAATGAGACATTCTCTATTAAGATTTAATGGTTTTCCGTATTGGGACCATGATTTATGTCCTAACTTGTTCACCGGTCCTCACATGGACGGAACTTTTCCTTGTTGGTGTCTGAAGAAGGGCAGGAACACACACACACACACACACACACACACACACACACACACACACACACACACACACACACACCTATCTGAAGCTGAAAGGTCACAAAGTGTGTCGCCAGTCGGTCGGTCACACCCTTCCGAACCTGTTGTTCTGTCATGTTAATTCCCCGTGAACAATGCTACATTGTGGTTGATGAGGTGCCACACTCTTTTTTTTTTTTTTTTGCTTTTCAATAACAATAATTATGAAATACACGACGGATGTGTTTTTTTTTATGCATGCTAAATATTAAATAAACTTAAATAAAAGACCGCAGCCAACGGATCGCCTCTATTCCGCCCATAAAATCCGAAAATAACCATTCAAAAAGCGCCTAAAATATTCCATTCACATTTGGTGACTTGAATATTAACAAGCATGAGTGATATTGTTATTAAAAGTGCTAACGCAGACGAACAATTTAGAGCTGCTTGGTACTAAGCATCAAAGGTTGGAATTGGGGGTTAAATCACCCCAAAAAGTTTCCCCGGGCGTGGCCACCGCTGCTGCTCACTGCTCCCCTCACCTCCCAGGGGGGTGAACAAGGGGATGGATCGAATGCAAAGGACTACCATTGCTACTTGAACTTACCGAAGTGAGGCCTGGGTAGGACATAAGCTGCTTTGTAACGGACGTCATGAAAGGAAGCCTGTGAGACGGCCGTCAGAACGCGGGTGATAAACTCGCTGTGGCGAATGCCCGACGCTATCTCAGTCCCGACCCGTCTGTGGGAAAGAGACAAGCTTCTGTGTGGGAAGCGACTTTGTCTCCACGCCGAGCCGCAGATCAGCAGTTCTGCTATTATCTCTCCTGGAAAAGTTCAGCCTGCTTTTATGAAAGGGCAGATCTAGTCGGGGAGACTAGTCTTTGATGGACCCCGCAGATAAGTGCTGAGATACTCATCTCTGGCCTCCAAATTCACGTTTATTAGTCTTTTTTTTTTCCGCGTCCGCCTGTCTGTCTGTCGTGTTCTCGCCTCCGGGCTCCGGTCACATGCTTGACTGATCAAGTCCGGGGTGGGGGGGGCGGCTCCGGGGGCCGACTCTGTGGGTGACGTGGGCCAGAAATGAGTCTAAGTGGGCCGAGGCATCACAAACGTAAACACACCTATAACCTCTTGACATGACACCCAAGGATGGACGGACTTAGCTACAAACGTCCACGAATAACTATCTGCATGTATCCATTTCTACAACTCTCTGGGTGTTGTTGATAAATGGCTTTGGTTTTGCATAGTATAGTTTTAACTTGCACTTACTAATGTACAGACTTTAGAAAACCACTGTCAGTAACTACAGTTGGTCGCTACATCCGTACGTGCAAGTTAAAACTCTACTATGCAAAGCCAAAGCTATCTATCAACAACACCCAGAAACGCTGCCGTTTCTGGGTGTAGCGACCAACTGTAGTTACTGACAGTGGTTCACTGAAGTCTGTAAATCTGTAAGTGCAAGTTAAAACTCTACTATGCAAAACCAAAGCCATTTATCAACAACACCCAGAGAGTTATAGAAATGGATACATGCAGATAGTTATTCATGGACAAAAATGAGCCGTGGATTCGTCACAAAGTGGAACCAGCAGCGTTTGTTGCTCCATCCGTCCATCCTTGGGTGTTATATCAAGAGGCGATAGGTGTGTTTACGTTTCTGAGCCCATGTGGTGATATCCTTTACACACTGATCTCACTTTTTTGATGCAGTACCGCCAGAGGGATCCAAGGTCATAGGCCGTCAATGTTGGTTTTCAGCCTTGCTGCGAGTTCTCCAGATTGTCTGAACCTTTCGATGATGTTACAGACCTTCGCTTTGTGTAATTGTTTGGTTGTCAAATGTTAAGATGGTATTATGAAGTAGCTGCCGGTGTTGATGAATGGCTTTGGTTTTGCAAAGTAGAGTTTTAACTTGCACTTACTGATGTACAGACTTTAGAAAACCACTGTCAGTAACTACAGTTGGTCGCTACATCCGTACGTGCAAGTTAAAACTCTACTATGCAAAGCCAAAGCTATCTATCAACAACACCCAGAAACGCTGCCGTTTCTGGGTGTAGCGACCAACTGTAGTTACTGACAGTGGTTCACTGAAGTCTGTAAACCTGTAAGTGCAAGTTAAATCTCTACTATGCAAAACCAAAGCCATTTATCAACAACACCCAGAGAGTTGTAAAAATGGATACATGCAGATAGTTATTCGTGGACAAAAATGAGCCGTCACAAAGTGGAACCAACAGCGTTTGTCGCTCCATCCGTCCATCCTTGGGTGTTATGTCAAGAGGTGATAAGTGTGCTTACGTTTCTGAGCCCATGTGGTGATATCCTTCACACACTGATCTCGCTTTTTCGATGCAGGGATCCAAGGTCATAGGCCTTCAATGTTGGTTTTCAGCCTTGCTGCGAGTTCTCCAGATTGTCTGAACCTTTCGATGATATTACAGACCTTCGCTTTGTGTAATTGTTTGGTTGTCAAATGTTAAGATGGTATTATGAAGTAGCTGCCGGTGTTGATACATGGCTTTGGTTTTGCATAGTAGAGTTTTAACTTGGACTTTACAGACCTCAGAAAACCACTGTCAGTAACTGCAGTTGGTCGCTACATCCGTACGTGCAAGTTAAAACTCTACTATGCAAAGCCAAAGCTATTTATCAACAACACCCAGAAACGACAGCGTTTCTGGGTGTTGTTAAAAAATGGCTTTGGTACAATTAATGGCAGAGTTACATTAGTTGGCCACCAGATGGGGACATTGTGGGTTCAAATGGGTGTCATTTTGATGTTTTCATTTCAACTGGGTGTTATTTATAATATTCTGCGCCGTGACTAGGGAAGGTTGTTTGCAGAGTAGAGTTTTAACTTGCACTTACAGATATACAGACGACAAAAAACCATTGTCAGTAACTACAGCTGGTCGCTACATCTGTATGTTCGAGTTAAAACTCTACTACGCAAAGCCAAAGTCATTTATCAACAACACCCAGAAATGGCAGGGTTTCTGGGTGTTGTTGATAAATGGCTTTGGTACAATTAATGGCAGAGTTACATTAGTTGGCCACCAGATGGCCACATCGTGGGCTCAAATGGGTGTCATATTTACTTTTTCATTTCGACTGGGCATTATTTATTTTATTCTGCGCAGTGACTAAGGAAGGTTGTTTGGCTTGGGTCATATAAGTGCATGCTGCACTCCAAAGTACTTGTCAGCAAAATTAATGGCAGAGTCACATTAGTTGGCTACCAGATGGCGACATGATGGATGTAAATGGGTGTAATTTTGATTTATTTCCATTTCGATTGGGTGTTTTTTATAATAGCCACAAATTCAACAAAGAAGTTGTGTTATGTGTGACCATGTTTTTTGGATTTGCACCATGACTAGGGAAGGTTGTTTGGCTTGGGTCATCTTAATTTTTTCCAGTTCGATTGGGCGTTTTTTTTACAATATCCACAAAATTCAACAAGCAAGTTGTGTTGTATGTGACCATGTTTTTGGTTTTGCACCATGACTAGGGAAGGTTGTTCGGCTTGGGTCATTTTAATTTTATCCATTTCAATTGGGTGTGTTTTATAATATCCACAAAGTTTAACGAGCAGGTAGTGTTATGTGTGACCATGTTTTTGGATTTGCACCATGACTAGGGAAGGTTGTTTGCCTTGGGTCTTAT
This sequence comes from Nerophis ophidion, assembly GCF_033978795.1. Lineage (NCBI taxonomy): Eukaryota > Metazoa > Chordata > Actinopteri > Syngnathiformes > Syngnathidae > Nerophis > Nerophis ophidion. The sequence continues at coordinate 50,521,406 of NC_084625.1, read as the reverse complement.
AAGTTCATGCTGTGCTTCAATGTACTTGTCAGCACAATTAATGGCAGAGTTACATTAGTTGACCACCAGATGGCGACATCGTGGATTTAAATGGATTTTGATTGGGCGTTTTTATAGTAGCCACAAAGTCCAACGAGCAGATTGTGTTATGTGTGACCATGTTTTTTGGATTTGCACCATGACTAGGGACGGTTGTTTGGTTTGGCTCATTTAAATTTTTTCCATTGCGATTGGGCGTTTTTTTTTTAATAGCCACAAAGTTTAACAAGCGTGTTATGTGTGACCATGTTTTTTATTTTTTATTTTTTTTGTTCTGCGCCATGACTAGGGAAGGTTGTTTGGTTTGGCTCATCTAAATTTTTTCCATTGCGATTGGGCATTTTTTTTTATAATAGCCACAAAGTTCAACGAGCAGGTTGTTATGAGTGACCATGTTTTTTTTGTTTGTTTTTTTTTTGTTCTGCGCCATGACTAGGGAAGGTTGTTTGGCTTGGGTCATACAAGTACATGCTGTGCTCCGAAGTGCTTGTCAGCACAATTAGCTACATTAGTTGGCCACCAGATGGCGACATCAATTGTAGTCCTCTGCCTCCACCTTGCCGGTGTCAGCCATGCATAATTCCGCAGGATACGGGTGTTTATTTTGTTTTTACATCAAACTTCACTTTTTGTCACACCTCAAACAGAAATAAGGAGCGCCTGCCATCATCCTGTCCGTGTTTACACTAAATATTTGCGCACTAAGAGGAGCCCTCTGGTTGAACTGCGTATGTAAATAATGGCCGTTTTATCTTTATGGAAACATTCCCGTTATGTTCCTCTACACATTCTGACCGAAAAGATACTTTGGAAAGGTCAGACTGGCCGTAATAATGACGTGTATGCTTGACATTACGGGTTTTAAGGAATATGAGCGCTGCACACACACACAGCTAAAAGTGGTCTGCTTTAACGGCATAATTACACAGTATTTTGGACATCTGTGTTGCTGAATCTTTTGCAATTTGTTCAATTAATATTGAAGAAGTCAAAGTAGAAAGACGGAGTTGGGAAGCTTTAGCCTTTAGCCACACAAACACACGGTGATTCCTTGTTTAAAATTCACAGAGGTGAAACTTTACTATGGATCAAAGCGGACATGGATCCCAACCGAATGTCAACCAGCAGGTTTCGGTGACAAAATTGTGGTTAAAAAGTTGTTTCTTACCGACTATCAGGTACTGTTAAACTCACCAAAACACTATCAACACAATAGAAAGATAAGGGATTTCCCAGAATTATCCTAGTAAATGTGTCTAAAAACATCAGAATCCACCTCAATGCAATACATTTTTTTAACTTTTTATTTTTGTAGTCCGTCGCTATCAATATCCTCAAACACGAATCTTTCATCCTCACTTAATTTAATGGGGAAATTGTCGTTTTCTCCGTCCGAACAGCACTTTTTGTTGGAGGCTCCCATTAAAATCAATGTGAATATGTGAGGAGCCATCAAACATGACGTCATCGTCTGCGACTTTCGGTAGAGGCAGGGCTTTTCTCAAGTTGCGAACTTTATCGTGGATGTTCTCTACTAAATCCTTTCAGCAAAAATATGGCAATATCACGAAATGATCCAGTATGAATTTTGTGGATATTATAAAAAACGCCCAATCGGAATTAAAAAATCGAAATGACATCCATTTAAAACCACGATGTCGCCATCTGGTGGCCAACTAATGTAACTCTGCCATTAATTGTGCTGACAAGTACTTTGGAGCACAGCATGAACTTATAAGACCCAAGCCAAACAACCTTCCCTAGTCATGGTGCAAATCCAAAAATATGGTCACACTTAACACTACCTGCTCATTGAACTTTGTGGGTACTATAAAACACGCCCAATCGAAATGGAAGAAATTAAAATGACCCAAGCCGAACAACCTTCCCAAGTCATGGTGCAAATTCAAAAACATGGTCACACATAACACAATTTACTTGTTGAATTTTGTGGATATTATAAAAAAAACGCCCAATCGAAATTAAAAAATCGAAACGACATCCATTTAAAACCACTATGTCGCCATCTGGTGGCCAACTAATGTAACTTTGCCATTAATTGTGCTGACAAGTACTTTGGAGCACAGCATGAACTTATAAGACCCAAGCCAAACAACCTTCCCTATTCATGGTGCAAATCCAAAAACATGGATCACACATAACACAACTTGCTTGTAGAATTTTGTGGCTATTATAAAAAACGCCCAATCGAAATGGAAGAAATTAAAATGACTCAAGACAAACAACCTTCCCTAGTCATGGTGCAAATCCAAAAACATGGTCACACATAACACAACTTGCTTGTTGAATTTTGTGGATATTATAAAAAAACGCCCAATCGAAATTAAAAAATCTAAATGACATCCATTTAAAACCACTATGTCGCCATCTGGTGGCCAACTAATGTAACTCTGCCATTAATTGTGCTGACAATTAATGGCAAACAACCTTCCCTAGTCATGGTGCAAATCCAAAAACATGGTCACACATAACACTACCTGCTCATTGAACTTTGTGGATATTATAAAACACGCCCAATCGAAATGGATAAAATTAAAATGACCCAAGAAGAACAACCTTCCCTAGTCATGGTGCAAATCCAAAAACATGGTCACACATAACACAATTTGCTTGTTGAATTTTGTGGATATTATAAAAAACGCTCAATCGAAATTAAAAAATCGAAATGACATCCATTTAAAACCAGGATGTCGACATCTGGTGGCCAACTAATGTAACTCTGCCATTAATTGTGCTGACAAGTACTTTGGAGCACAGCATGAACTTATAAGACCCAAGCCAAACAACCTTCCCTAGTCATGGTGCAAATCCAATAACATGGTCACACATAACACAACTTGCTTGTGGAATTTTGTGGCTATTATAAAACACGCCCAATCGAAATGGATAAAATTAAAAAGACCCAAGCCGAACAACCTTCCCTAGTCATGGTGCAAATCCAAAAACATGGTCACATACAACACAACTTGCTTTTTGAATGTTGTGGTTATTATAAAAAAACGCCCAATTGAAATAAAAAAATCGAAATGATATCCATTTAAAACCACTATGTCGCCATCTGGTGGCCAACTAATGTAACTCTGCCATTAATTGTGCTGACAAGTACTTTGGAGCACAGCATGAACTTATAAGACCCAAGCCAAACAACCTTCCCTAGTCATGGTGCAAATCCAAAAATATGGTCACACTTAACACTACCTGCTCATTGAACTTTGTGGATATTATAAAAAACGCCCAATCGAAATGGAAGAAATTAAAATGACCCAAACCGAACAACCTTTCCTTGGTCATGGTGCAAATCCGAAAACATGGTCACATACAACACAACTTGCTTTTTGAATTTTGTGGATATTATGAAAAACGCCCAATCGAAATTAAAAAATCGAAATGACATCCATTTAAAACCAGGATGTCGCCATCTGGTGGCCAACTAATGTAACTCTGCCATTAATTGTGCTGACAAGTACTTTGGAGCACAGCATGAACTTATAAGACCCAAGCCAAACAACCTTCCCTGGTCATGGTGCAAATCCAAAAAGATGGTCACACATAACACTACCTGCTCATTGAACTTTGTGGATATTATGAAAACACGCCCAATCGAAATGGATAAAATTAAGATGACCCAAGAAGAACAACCTTCCCTAGTCATGGTGCAAATCCAAAAACATGGTCACACATAACACTACCTGCTCATTGAACTTTGTGGATATTATAAAACACGCCCAATCGAAATGGATAAAATTAAAATGACCCAAGAAGAACAACCTTCCCTAGTCATGGTGCAAATCCAAAAACATGGTCACACATAACACTACCTGCTCATTGAACTTTGTGGATATTATAAAACACGCCCAATCGAAATGGATAAAATTAAAATGACCCAAGAAGAACAACCTTCCCTAGTCATGGTGCAAATCCAAAAACATGGTCACACATAACACAATTTGCTTGTTGAATTTTGTGGATATTATAAAAAACGCTCAATCGAAATTAAAAAATCGAAATGACATCCATTTAAAACCAGGATGTCGACATCTGGTGGCCAACTAATGTAACTCTGCCATTAATTGTGCTGACAAGTACTTTGGAGCACAGCATGAACTTATAAGACCCAAGCCAAACAACCTTCCCTAGTCATGGTGCAAATCAAAAAACATGGTCACACTTAACACTACCTGCTCATTGAACTTTGCGGATATTATAAAACACGCCCAATCGAAATGGATACAATGTAAATGACCCAAGCCGAACAACCTTCCCTAGTCATGGTGCAAATCCAAAACCATGGTCACACATAACACAATTTGCTCGTTGAACCTTGTGGATATTATAAAACACGCCCAATCGAAATAAAAAAATCGAAATGACATCCATTTAAAAGCACTATGTCGCCATCTGGTGGCCAACTAATGTAACTCTGCGATTAATTGTGCTGACAAGTACTTTGGAGCACAGCATGAACTTATAAGACCCAAGCCAAACAACCTTCCCTAGTCATGGTGCAAATCCAAAAACATGGATCACACATAACACAACTTGCTTGTAGAATTTTGTGGCTATTATAAAAAACGCCCAATCGAAATGGAAGAAATTAAAATGACCCAAGCCGAACAACCTTCCCTAGTCAGGGTGCAAATCCCAAAACATGGTCACATACAACACAACTTGCTTTTTGAATTTTGTGGATATTGTAAAAAACGCCCAATCGAAATTAAAAAATCTAAATGACATCCATTCAAAACCACTATGTCGCCATCTGGTGGCCAACTAATGTAACTCTGCCATTAATTGTGCTGATAATTAATGGCAAACAACCTTCCCTAGTCATGGTGCAAATCCAAAAACATGGTCACACATAACACTACCTGCTCATTGAACTTTGTGGATATTATAAAACACGCCCAATCGAAATGGATAAAATTAAAATGACCCAAGAAGAACAACCTTCCCTAGTCATGGTGCAAATCCAAAAACATGGTCACACATAACACAATTTGCTTGTTGAATTTTGTGGATATTATAAAAAACGCCCAATCGAAATTAAAAAATCGAAATGACATCCATTTAAAACCAGGATGTCGACATCTGGTGGCCAACTAATGTAACTCTGCCATTAATTGTGCTGACAAGTACTTTGGAGCACAGCATGAACTTATAAGACCCAAGCCAAACAACCTTCCCTAATCATGGTGCAAATCCAAAAACATGGTCACACATAACACTACCTGCTCATTGAACTTTGTGGATATTATAAAACACGCCCAATCGAAATGGATAAAATTAAAATGACCCAAGCCGGACAACCTTCCCTAGTCATGGTGCAAATCCAAAAACATGGTCAAACATAACACAACTTGCTTGTTGAATTTTGTGGATATTATAAAACACGCCCAATCGAAATTAAAAAATCGAAATGACATCCATTTAAAACCAGGATGTCGACATCTGGTGGCCAACTAATGTAACTCTGCCATTAATTGTGCTGACAAGTACTTTGGAGCACAGCATGAACTTATAAGACCCAAGCCAAACAACCTTCCCTAGTCATGGTGCAAATCCAAAAACATGGTCACACTTAACACTACCTGCTCATTGAACTTTGTGGATATTATAAAACACGCCCAATCGAAATGGATAAAATGTAAATGACCCAAGCCGAACAACCTTCCCTAGTCATGGTGCAAATCCAAAAACATGGTCACACATAACACAATTTGCTCGTTGAACCTTGTGGATATTATAAAACACGCCCAATCGAAATTAAAAAATCGAAATGACATCCATTTAAAAGCACTATGTCGCCATCTGGTGGCCAACTAATGTAACTCTGCCATTAATTGTGCTGACAAGTACTTCGGAGCACAGCATGAACTCATAAGACCCAAGCCAAACAACCTTCCCTAGTCATGGTGCAAATCCAAAAACATGGATCACACATAACACAACTTGCTTGTAGAATTTTGTGGCTATTATAAAACACGCCCAATCGAAATGGATAAAATTAAAATGACCCAAGCCGAAAAACCTTCTCTAGTCATGGTGCAAATCCAAAAACATGGTCACACATAACACAATTTGCTCGTTGAACCTTGTGGATATTATAAAACACGCCCAATCGAAATTAAAAAATCGAAATGACATCCATTTAAAAGCACTATGTCGCCATCTGGTGGCCAACTAATGTAACTCTGCCATTAATTGTGCTGACAAGTACATTGAAGCACAGCATGAACTCATAAGACCCAAGCCAAACAACCTTCCCTAGTCATGGTGCAAATCCAAAAACATGGATCACACATAACACAACTTGCTTGTAGAATTTTGTGGCTATTATAAAACACGCCCAATCGAAATTAAAAAATCGAAATGACATCCATTTAAAAGCACTATGTCGCCATCTGGTGGCCAACTAATGTAACTCTGCCATTAATTGTGCTGACAAGTACATTGAAGCACAGCATGAACTCATAAGACCCAAGCCAAACAACCTTCCCTAGTCATGGTGCAAATCCAAAAACATGGATCACACATAACACAACTTGCTTGTAGAATTTTGTGGCTATTATAAAACACGCCCAATCGAAATGGATAAAATTAAAATGACCCAAGCCGAAAAACCTTCTCTAGTCATGGTGCAAATCCAAAAAAAATGGTCACACATAACACAATTTGCTTGTTGAATTTTGTGGATATTATAAAACACGCCCAATCGAAATTAAAAAATCAAAATGACATCCATTTAAAAGCACTATGTCGCCATCTGGTGGCCAACTAATGTAACTCTGCCATTAATTGTGCTGACAAGTACATTGAAGCACAGCATGAACTCATAAGACCCAAGCCAAACAACCTTCCCTAGTCATGGTGCGAATCCAAAAACATGGATCACACATAACACAACTTGCTTGTAGAATTTTGTGGCTATTATAAAACACGCCCAATCGAAATGGATAAAATTAAAATGACCCAAGCCGAAAAACCTTCCCTAGTCATGGTGCAAATCCCAAAAAAATGGTCACACATAACACAATTTGCTTGTTGAATTTTGTGGATATTATAAAAAACGCCCAATCGAAATTAAAAAAATCTAAATGACATCCATTTAGAATGGATCTGCTATCCCCGTTTAAATAAGAACATCTCAATTCTTGAAAGAATGGCGTGTAAATACTCCAATGCTGAAGTTGAACTGAAATCCTGGATTTGTTTTTATTAATTGTTGAAGTAGAGAACACTATTCCAGTCAATCAGTCAATTTCCAGGTGAAGTGAGGGTGTGTGTGTGTAAGTGTCTTTTACCTTTGTTTGTTTTGAGAAGTGAGAAGGGCAAGGCAAAATATCCAAAAGCCCAAGAGTCGTGCAGGAAGTGTAGCATGGAAATGAAACATCCCATCATTAAAGGGGAACATTATCACAATTTCAAAAGGGTTAAAAACAATAAAAATCAGTTCCCAGTGGCTTGTTTTATTTTTTGAAGTTTTTTTCAAAATTTTACCGGTCCGAGAATATCCCTAAATAAAGCTTTAAAGTGCCTTATTTTTGCTATTTTCGAAACCACTATCCATTTCCCTGTGACGTCATACAGGGCTGCCAATGTAAACAAACAATGGGAATAGCACAGCAAGATATAGCGACATTAGCTCGGATTCAGACTCGGATTTCAGCGGCTTAAGCGATTCAACAGGTTACGCATGTATTGAAACAGATGGTCGGAGTATGGAGGCAGATAGCGAAAAAGAAACTGAAGCTATCGAGCAAATAACATGGGTGTACCTAATGAAGTGGCCCATAGCATGGCTGCCTTATTAGCATCGCCGGTAAAATTTGCGGACCAAACGATCAGGACTTTCGCATCTTGTGACACTGGAGCAACTTAAATCCGTCGATTGGTAAGTGTTTGTTTCGCATTAAATGTGGGTATCTAGTTTCAAATGTACATATAGCTAGCGTAAATAGCATGTTAGCATAGATTAGCGTAGCATGTTAGCATCAATTAGCTGGCAGTCATGCTGCGACCAAATATGTCTGATTAGCAGATAAGTCAACAACATCAACAAAACTCACCTTTGTGATTTCGTTGACTTAATCGTTGCAAGTCCAGTCCATAGTGGATCTAACATAATAGTGAGAGTCCAGTCCATAGTGGATCTAACATAATATTGTGAGAGTCCAGTCCATAGTGGATCTAACATAATAGTGAGAGTCCAGTCCACAGTGGATCTAACATAATAGTGTGAGAGTCCAGTCCATAGTGGATCTAGCATAATAGTGTGAGAGTCCAGTCCATAGTGAATCTAACATAATAGTGAAAGTCCAGTCCATAGTGGATCTAACATAATAGTGTGAGAGTCCAGTCCATAGTGGATCTAACATAATAGTGAAAGTCCAGTCTATAGTGGATCTAACATAATGTTGTGAGAGTCCAGTCCATAGTGGATTTAACATAATAGTGTGAGAGTCCAGTCCATAGTGGATCTTACATAATAGTGTGAGAGTCCAGTCCGTGGTGGATCTAACATAATAGTGTTAGAGTCCAGTCCGTAGTGGATCTAACATAATAGTGAAAGTCCAGTCCATAGTGGATCTAACATAATAGTGAGAGTCCAGTCCATAGTGGATCTAACACAATAGTGAGAGGCCAGTCTATAGTTGATCTAACATAATAGTGAGAGTCTAGTCCATAGTGGATCTAACATAATAGCGTGAGAGTCCAGTCCATAGTGGATCCAACATAATAGTGAGAGTCCAGCCCATAGTGGATCTAACATAATAGTGTGAGAGTCCAGTCCGTGGTGGATCTAACATAATAGTGTGAGAGTCCAGTCCATAGTGGATCTAACATAATAGTGTGAGAGTCCAGTCCGTAGTGGATCTAACATAATAGTGAGAGTCCAGTCCATAGTGGATCTAACATAATAGTGTGAGAGTCCAGTCCATAGTGGATCTAAAATAATAGCGTGAAAGTCCAGTCCATAGTGGATCCAACATAATAGTGAGAATCCAGTCCATAGTGGATTTAACATAATGGTGAGAGTCCAGTCCATAGTGGATCTAACATAATAGTGAGAGTCCAGTCCATAGTGGATCTAACATAATAGTGAGAGTCCAGTCCATAGTGGATCCAACATAATATTGTGAGAGTCCAGTCCATAGTGGATCTAACATAATAGTGAGAGTCCAGTCCATAGTGGATCTAACATAATAGTGAGAGTCCAGTCCATAGTGGATCTAACATAATAGTGAGAGTCCAGTCCATAGTGGATCTAACATAATAGTGTGAGAGTCCAGTCCATAGTGGATCTAACATAATAGTGAAAGTCCAGTCCATAGTGGATCCAACATAATGTTGTGAGAGTCCAGTCCATAGTGGATTTAACATAATAGTGTGAGAGTCCAGTCCATAGTGGATCTTACATAATAGTGTGAGAGTCCAGTCCGTGGTGGATCTAACATAATAGTGAAAGTCCAGTCCATAGTGGATCTAACATAATAGTGAGAGTCCAGTCCATAGTGGATCTAACACAATAGTGAGAGGCCAGTCTATAGTTGATCCAACATAATAGTGAGAGTCCAGCCCATAGTGGATCTAACATAATAGTGTGAGAGTCCAGTCCGTGGTGGATCTAACATAATAGTGTGAGAGTCCAGTCCATAGTGGATCTAACATAATAGTGTGAGAGTCCAGTCCGTAGTGGATCTAACATAATAGTGAGAGTCCAGTCCATAGTGGATCTAACATAATAGTGTGAGAGTCCAGTCCATAGTGGATCTAAAATAATAGCGTGAAAGTCCAGTCCATAGTGGATCCAACATAATAGTGAGAATCCAGTCCGTAGTGGATCTAACATAATAGTGAAAGTCCAGTCCATAGTGGATCTAACATAATAGTGAGAGTCCAGTCCATAGTGGATCTAACACAATAGTGAGAGGCCAGTCTATAGTTGATCCAACATAATAGTGAGAGTCCAGCCCATAGTGGATCTAACATAATAGTGTGAGAGTCCAGTCCGTGGTGGATCTAACATAATAGTGTGAGAGTCCAGTCCATAGTGGATCTAACATAATAGTGAAAGTCCAGTCCATAGTGGATCTAACATAATGTTGTGAGAGTCCAGTCCATAGTGGATTTAACATAATAGTGTGAGAGTCCAGTCCATAGTGGATCTTACATAATAGTGTGAGAGTCCAGTCCGTGGTGGATCTAACATAATAGTGTTAGAGTCCAGTCCGTAGTGGATCTAACATAATAGTGAAAGTCCAGTCCATAGTGGATCTAACATAATAGTGAGAGTCCAGTCCATAGTGGATCTAACACAATAGTGAGAGGCCAGTCTATAGTTGATCTAACATAATAGTGAGAGTCTAGTCCATAGTGGATCCAACATAATAGCGTGAGAGTCCAGTCCATAGTGGATCCAACATAATAGTGAGAGTCCAGCCCATAGTGGATCTAACATAATAGTGTGAGAGTCCAGTCCGTGGTGGATCTAACATAATAGTGTGAGAGTCCAGTCCATAGTGGATCTAACATAATAGTGTGAGAGTCCAGTCCGTAGTGGATCTAACATAATAGTGAGAGTCCAGTCCATAGTGGATCTAACATAATAGTGTGAGAGTCCAGTCCATAGTGGATCTAAAATAATAGTGTGAAAGTCCAGTCCATAGTGGATCCAACATAATAGTGAGAATCCAGTCCATAGTGGATTTAACATAATGGTGAGAGTCCAGTCCATAGTGGATCCAACATAATAGTGAGAGTCCAGTCCATAGTGGATCTAACATAATAGTGAGAGTCCAGTCCATAGTGGATCTAACATAATAGTGAGAGTCCAGTCCATAGTGGATCCAACATAATATTATGAGAGTCCAGTCCATAGTGGATCTAACATAATAGTGAGAGTCCAGTCCATAGTGGATCCAACATAATAGTGAGAGTCCAGTCCATAGTGGATCTAACATAATAGTGTGAGAGTCCAGTCCATAGTGGATCTAAAATAATAGTGTGAAAGTCCAGTCCATAGTGGATCCAACATAATAGTGAGAATCCAGTCCATAGTGGATTTAACATAATGGTGAGAGTCCAGTCCATAGTGGATCCAACATAATAGTGAGAGTCCAGTCCATAGTGGATCTAACATAATAGTGAGAGTCCAGTCCATAGTGGATCTAACATAATAGTGAGAGTCCAGTCCATAGTGGATCCAACATAATATTGTGAGAGTCCAGTCCATAGTGGATCTAACATAATAGTGAGAGTCCAGTCCATAGTGGATCTAACATAATAGTGAGAGTCCAGTCCACAGTGGATCTAACATAATAGTGAGAGTCCAGTCCATAGTGGATCTAACATAATAGTGAGAGTCCAGTCCATAGTGGATCTAACATAATAGTGAGAGTCCAGTCCATAGTGGATCTAACATAATAGTGAGAGTCCAGTCCATAGTGGATCTAACATAATAGTGAGAATCCAGTCGGTACAGAAAACTATGTTTATCTTCTAAAATGTAGTGGCTGTGGCTCTAGAGTTTGTAAAATACGATAAGTGTTGGATTTTTGAGGAGACTTTTACACAAATATGTTTGAACTCCCGCCGTCGTCACACCTGACACCTTCGGGGCTTCGGTCGTTCCTCCCCAGGGAGTCCGCGGGGGGTCAGTTTTGCACGTGACCCGTGTTTCGTATTTAATGAGAGCCGCTGTCACATTTGGTCAAGGCGGTCAGCGGTGAAAGCCAGGAGAAGGAAGGGCGGGGGAAGGCGGGGACATATTGAGCGTCAAAACCATAGTAAAACGAAACAAAACAGAAAAAGTACCAATTTTGAGGAGGAAGGATAATGGAAAGCAAACTCTTACACACCATCAAAATGTTCCAAAAGGGAGATGTAACACCCACACGTCCACCGCGTCAATACCCCCCACCCCCCCACACCCACATCCCCCCCGCCCGGACCCTCATTAGCTCATGTGTACTCAATCCCTTCAGCTCCTGCCTCCCCTAATTTCCACAGTTTCCAGGACAAAAGGAGGCACAAAGTGCATCCCGGCGCCGGGTCCGCGCACTCGACCTCGCTCGCTCATTACCGTCGCCATGGCAACTCCCTCCCTCATCACCTCCCAGTGACCCCTCCCACAGTTGGGAAGAAGCGTGCAGGTCATGCATGGTGCACTGTCCGTGTTCCGGTCATCTCAACCTCTCAAAGGGTTAGAGGGAGTTCGGGGTGAAAAATTCATCAATTCGTTCAATCAATCAATGTTTATTTATATAGCTCTAAATCACAAGTGTCTCAAAGGGCTGCACAAGCCACAACCACATCCTCGGCTCAGATCCCACATCAGGGCAAAGGACAATAGGAAACCTTGGAGGGGACCGCAGATGTGGGGACCCCCCAAGGGCGATCAGTGCAATGGACGTTCGTTGAGTGAATCTAACATAATAGTGAAAGTCCAGTCCATAGTGGATCTAACATAATAGTGAGAGTCCAGTCCATAGTGGATCTAACATAATAGTGAGTCCAGTCCATAGTGGATCTAACATAATAGTGAGAGTCCAGTCCATAGTGGATCTAACATAATAGTGTGAGAGTCCAGTCCATAGTGGAGCTAACATAATAGTGAGAGTCCAGTCCATAGTGGATCTAACATAATAGTGAGAGTGCAGTCCATAGTGGATCTAACATAATAGTGAGAGTCCAGTCCATAGTGGATCTAACATAATAGTGTGAGTCCAGTCCATAGTGGATCTAACATAATAGTGAAAGTCCAGTCCATAGTGGATCTAACATAATAGTGAGAGTCCAGTCCATAGTGGATCTAACATAATAGTGAGAGTCCAGTCCATAGTGGATCTAACATAATAGTGAGTCCAGTCCATAGTGGATCTAACATAATAGTGAGAGTCCAGTCCATAGTGGATCTAACATAATAGTGTGAGAGTCCAGTCCATAGTGGAGCTAACATAATAGTGAGAGTCCAGTCCATAGTGGATCTAACATAATAGTGAGAGTCCAGTCCATAGTGGATCTAACATAATAGTGAGTCCAGTCCATAGTGGATCTAACATAATAGTGAGAGTCCAGTCCATAGTGGATCTAACATAATAGTGTGAGAGTCCAGTCCATATTGGATCTAACATAATAGTGAGAGTCCAGTCCATAGTGGATCTAACATAATAGTGTGAGTCCAGTCCATAGTGGATCTAACATAATAGTGAAAGTCCAGTCCATAGTGGATCTAACATAATAGTGAGAGTCCAGTCCATAGTGGATCTAACATAATAGTGAGAGTCCAGTCCATAGTGGATCTAACATAATAGTGAGTCCAGTCCATAGTGGATCTAACATAATAGTGAGAGTCCAGTCCATAGTGGATCTAACATAATAGTGTGAGAGTCCAGTCCATAGTGGAGCTAACATAATAGTGAGAGTCCAGTCCATAGTGGATCTAACATAATAGTGAGAGTGCAGTCCATAGTGGATCTAACATAATAGTGAGAGTCCAGTCCATAGTGGATCTAACATAATAGTGTGAGTCCAGTCCATAGTGGATCTAACATAATAGTGAAAGTCCAGTCCATAGTGGATCTAACATAATAGTGAGAGTCTAGTCCATAGTGGATCTAACATAATAGTGAGAGTCCAGTCCATAGTGGATCTAACATAATAGTGAGTCCAGTCCATAGTGGATCTAACATAATAGTGAGAGTCCAGTCCATAGTGGATCTAACATAATAGTGTGAGAGTCCAGTCCATAGTGGAGCTAACATAATAGTGAGAGTCCAGTCCATAGTGGATCTAACATAATAGTGAGAGTGCAGTCCATAGTGGATCTAACATAATAGTGAGAGTCCAGTCCATAGTGGATCTAACATCATAGTGAGAGTCCAGTCCATAGTGGATCTAACATAATAGTGAGAGTCCAGTCCTTAGTGGATCTAACATAATAGTGAGAGTTCAGTCCATAGTGGATCTAACATAATAGTGAGGGTCAAGTCCATAGTGGATCTAAGATAATATTGTGAGAGTCCAGTCCATAGTGGATCTAACATCATAGTGAGAGTCCAGTCCATAGTGGATCTAACATAATAGTGAGAGTCCAGTCCATAGTGGATCTAACATAATAGTGTGAGAGTTCAGTCCATAGTGGATCCAACATAACAGTCAGGGTCAAGTCCATAGTGGAGCTAAGATAATATTGTGAGAGTCCAGTCCATAGTGGATCTAACATAATAGTGTGAGAGTCCAGTCCATAGTGGGGCCAGCAGGAGACCATCCCGAGCGGAGACAGGTCAGCAGCGCAGAGATGTCCCCAAATAATGTTCAGGCGAGTGGTCCACCCCGGGTCCCAACTTTGGACAGCCAGCGCTTCATCCGTGGCCACCAAATAATGCAACATTTGCCCAACATGATTGATTGCTGGCTCCACTATGGACTGGACTCTCACACTATTATGTTAGATCCACTATGGACTGGACTCTCACTATTATGTTAGATCCACTATGGACTGGACTCTCACTATTATGTTAGATCCACTATGGACTGGACTCTCACTATGATGTTGGATCCACTATGGACTGGACTCTCACTATTATGTTAGATCCACTATGGACTGCACTCTCACTATTATGTTAGATCCACTATGGACTGGACTCTCACTATTATGTTAGCTCCACTATGGACTGGACTCTCACACTATTATGTTAGATCCACTATGGACTGGACTCTCACTATTATGTTAGATCCACTATGGACTGGACTCTCACTATTATGTTAGATCCAATATGGACTGGACTATCACTATTATATTAGACCCACTGTGGACTGGACTCTCACAATATTATGCTAGATCTACTATGGACTGGACTCTCACTATTATGTTGGATCCACTATGGACTGGAGTCTCACTATTATGTTAGACCCACTGTGGACTGGACTCTCACAATACTATGCTTGATCCACTATGGACTGGACTCTCACTATTATGTTAGATCCACTATGGACTGGACTCTCACTATTATGTTAGATCCACTATGGACTGGACTTTGATTGATTGATTGATTAATACTTTTATTAGTAGATTGTACAGTACAGTACATATTCCGTACAATTGACCACTAAATTGTAACACCCGAAGAAGTTTTTCAACTTATTTAAGTCTGGGTCCACGTTAATCAATTCATGGTAAAACTCTCACACTATTATGTTAGATCCACTATGGACCGGACTCTAACAATATTATGTTAGATCCACTATGGACCGGACTCTAACAATATTATGCTAGATCCACTATGGATTGGACTCTCACTATTATGTCAGATCCAATATGGACTGGACTCTCACAATATTATGTTAGATCCACTATGGACAGGACTCTCACTATTCTGTTAGATCCACTATGGACTGGACTCTCACTATTCTGTTAGATCCACTATGGACTGGACTCTCACTATTATGTTAGATCCACTATGGACTGGACTCCCACACTATTATGTCAGAAAACTATGGACTGGACTCTTTACACTATTATGTTAGATCCACAATGGACTGGACTCTCACACTATTATGTTAGATCCACTATGGACTGGACTCTCACACTATTATGTTGGATCCACTATGGACTGGACTCTCACACTATTATGTTAGATCCACTATGGACTGGACTCTCACACTATTATGTTAGATCCACTATGGACCGGACTCTAACAATATTATATTAGATCCACTATGGACCGGACTTTAACAATATTATGCTAGATCCACTATGGACTGGACTCTCACTATTCTGTTAGATCCACTATGGACTGGACTCTCACCATTCTGTTAGATCCACTATGGACTGGACTCTCACTATTATGTTAGATCCACTATGGACTGGACTCTCACACTATTATGTTAGATCCACTATGGACTGGACTCTCACACTATTATGTTAGATCCACTATGGACTGGACTCTCACACTATTATGTTAGATCCACTAAGGACTGGACTCACACTATTATGTTAGATCCACTATGGACTGGACTCACACTATTATGTTAGATCCACTATGGACTGGACTCTCACACTATTATGTTAGATCCACTAAGGACTGGACTCACACTATTATGTTAAATCCACTATGGACTGGACTCTCACAATATTACGTTAGATCCACTATGGACTGGACTCTCACTATTATGTTAGATCCACCATGGACTGGACTCTCACTATTGTGTTGGATCCACTATGGACTGGACTCTCACAATATTATCTTAGATCCACTATGGACTTGACCCTGACTGTTATGTTTTATCCACTATGGACTGAACTCTCACACTATTATGTTTTATCCACTATGGACTGAACTCTCACACTATTATGTTAGATCCACTATGGACTGGACTCTCACTATCATGTTAGATCCACTATAGACTGGACTCTCACTATATTATGTTAGATCCACTATGGACTGGACTCTCACTATGTTAGAACCACTATGGACTGGACTCTCACTATGTTAGAACCACTATGGACTGGACTCTCACTATGTTAGAACCACTATGGACTGGACCCTCACTATGTTAGATCCACTATGGACTGGACTCTCACTATATTATGTTAGATCCACTCGACCTCCATTGCACCGGTCGACCACATCTGCGGTCCTTTCCAAGGTTTCTCATTGTCATCCCATTGGGTTGACTTTTTCCTTGCCCTGATGTGGGATCAGAACCGAGGATGTCATTGAGGCTTGTGCAGCCCTTTGAGACACTCGTGACTTAGGGCTGTACAAGTAAACCTTGATTGATTGATGATAGGTTGTATTCTGTCACGTGACCTTTGAACGGAAGACGTACCGTTTGTCATCTGCGCCAAAAATATAGCAAACATGACTTAAAACAAGTTGTAAGGATCCGCAGACGAAGTATGTGACGTCATAGGTCGATCGGAAAAGCAATAATAATTTCCGCGCCCCCCCCCCAGTGTACGGGAGGCACATGGCACAGTGTCCATGGACTCTTGGACTCCACACATAGCTGTGAAAATACAAAAAAAACAAATTCAGAAATCAGACTCATTTAGTGCATGGAAACATAGTGAGTGATAGACAGACCGCGACAGCTGAGTAATCAGCGGTCCGATGGGCAATTGGAGAAAAGAAATGGCCTTCAAATGGCAATATGAATCAAAAACAAGTAATAGAAAGAATAAAATCGAAACAAAAGGTTCCTTGTGTTCTACCTGAAGGAGGGTATGTCGTTGAAACGAACATATTCCACCTTCAACACGTCATTGCTGTTCACAATTATCATGATTATCTCATATCACTGATTTCTATGCAACCGTTTTTCTTCGCAGTCGTACACTTTTTGCATGCCTCACTTTTCGTTTATATGAACGTGTTTTGTGAAAATTTTACAGTACCTGTTATCGTACGCGCTATATCAAAAAAACTGGTCCGTTAGCCCAGATAACATTCCATGGACTCGAGTTGCAGGAAAAGGTTTTTTGGGAATACCTTTGTGGTCGAGGCGGTGGACCTCGGGTGATTGTGAAGGCAGGAGGCAAAGGCAAGATGCTAACTAAGATAAGATAGCACAATAGTGCACAAACATACAGGTAGCGACATGCAGCAAACAAGAGAAAATAAACATCCGGACTACCAAACAGGGACAGGTGTGTCTCCTGATTATGAATCAGGAACAACTATACATATACATATACATATATATATATATATATATATATATACATATACATATACATATATATATATATATATATATATATATACATATACATATACATATATATATATACATATACATATACATATACATATATATATATATATATATATATATATATATATATATAACTGTTCAGCTTATTCAGGAATCGCGGAATTTCCCTTGAAAAATTTCAAAAATTACCAGATTTCGCAGAAATCCAGGTTTTCCGGGAATTTTTCCCTTTCAAAATGAATTGGTCATTTTTCAAAGGTCCACCATTTCCACATTTTTCAACCGATTCAAACCATTCCACCTTCAACATATTCCACCATTCTGGAAATTCCAACTATTCTGTTTTCCGAATTTAAAAAAAAAATCCAGAAAATTCTTGGTTTTCCCGAAATTCCCATTGAAACATTCTTCAAAGTTCCATAACTTCCACTATTTTCATCTGATTCAAACCGTTCCAACTGTAAAATATTCAGCCTCTTCAGGAACTGTGTGCTCTATTTCAACAAATCTAAAAAAAAAAATTCCTTGATTTCCAATTTATAATTTTTTTTTTTGCATTTTTCCCGATTTAAAATGAATTGGTCCTTTTTCAAACGTCCACATTTTCCACATTTTTCAACCGATTCAAACCATTCCACCTTCAACATATTCCACCATGCTAGAAATTCCAACTACTCTGTTTTCCGAGTTAAAAAAAATAAATCCAGAAAATTCCCGCTTTTCCCGAAATTCCCATTGAAACATTCTTCAAAGTTCCACAACTTCCACATTTTTCATCTGATTCAAACCGTTCCAACTTTAAAATATTCAGCCTCTTCAGGAACTGTGTACTTTACTTAAAAAAAAATTCCCGCATTTCCCCTACATTTCTTTTTTTGCATTTTTCCCAATTTACAATTAATTGGTCATTTTTCAAACGTCCACCATTTCCAAATTTTTCAACCGATTCAAACCGATCCACCTTAAACATATTCCACCATTCTGGAAATTCAAATTATTATTCTTCCGAGTTCAAAAAAATTCCAGGATTTTCCAGAAGTCCTAGTATTCCAAAGCCTTATTTCCACCCTTTTTTTTTTTCTGGCGACTACTCTTTCCACATTTTCCAACAAATTTTAACCGTTTCATCGTCAAAAATTTCCTCTTAATCAGGAATTTTTTTCTAGTTTTTTCCCGGTTTTCCCGAAATTCCAGGAAATACGTAATATTTCTTAATTCAACATGTTACTTTAACTTCAACATTTCTCCACAGATTTCAAAAAATTTAACACCAACCATTTCAACTCATTCAGACCATTCAAGTTGTTTTTTTGTTTTTTCCACCATTTTTCAAAAAATTCCCGCTTTTCCCGAAATTCCCATTGAAACATTCTTCAAAGTTCCTCAACTTCCACATTTTTTATCTGATTCAAACCGTTCCAACTTTAAAATATTCAGCCTCTTCAGGAACTGTGTGCTCTATTTCAACAAATCTTAAAAAAAAAAATTCTTGGATTTCCCATGTATATATATATTTTTTTTGCATTTTTCCCGATTAAAATGAATTGCTCATTTTTCAAACGTCCACCAATTCCACATTTTTCAACCGATTCAAACCATTCCACCTTCAACATATTCCACCATTCTGGAAATTCCAACTACTCCGTTTTCCGGGTTTAAAAATAAATCCAGAAAATTCCTGCTTTTCCTGAAATTCCCATTGAAACATTCCTCACAATACGAAGGTCCTGCAGTCCTGGGTTCAAATCCAGGCTCGGGATCTTTCTGCGTGGAGTTTGCATGTTCTCCCCGTGAATGCGTGGGTTCCCTCCGGGCACTCCGGCTTCCTCCCACTTCCAAAGACATGCACCTGGGGATAGGTTGATTGGCAACACTAAATTGGCCCTAGTGTGTGAATGTGAGTGTGAATGTTGTCTGTCTATCTGTGTTGGCCCTGCTATGAGGTGGCGACTTGTCCAGGGTGTACCCCGCCTTCCGCCCGATTGTAGCTGAGATAGGCGCCAGCGCCCCCCGCGACCCCGAAAGGGAATAAGCGGTAGAAAATGGATGGATGGATGGACATTCTTCAAAGTTCCACAACTTCCACATTTTTCATCTGATTTAAACCGTTCCAACTTTAAAATATTCAGCCTCTTCAGGAACTGTGTGCTCTACTTCAACAAATCTAAAAAATTGTTTTACCGGATTTCCCATACATTTTCTTTTTCATCTTTCCCGATTTAAAATGAATTGGTCATTTTTCAAACATCCATCATTTCCACATTTTTCAACCGATTCAAACCATTCCACCTTCAACATATTCCACCATTCTGGAAATTCAAACTATGATTTTTACAAGTTAAAAAAAATTCCAGGATTTTCCAGAAGTCCTAGTATTCCAAAGCCTTATTTCCACCCTTTTTCTGGCGACTACTCTTTCCACATTTTCCAACAAATTTTAACCGTTTCACCGTCAAAAAATTCCTCTTAATCAGGAATTTTTTTTCACGGTTTTCCCGAAATTCCAGGAATTCCGTAATAACATTTCTCGATTCAACATGTTACTTCCACTTCAACATTTTTCCACCGATTTGAAAAAATTGAACACCAACCATTTCAACTCATTCAGACCATTCAAGTTGTTTTTTTTGTTGTTTTTCTACCATTTTTCAAAAAAATTCCCGGTTTTCCCGAAATTCTCATTGAAACATTCTTCAAAGGTCCACAACATCCACATTTTTCATCTGATTCAAACCATTCCAACTGTAAAATATTCAGCCTCTTCAGGAACTGTGTGTTCTACTTCAACAAATGTAAAAAATAAAAAAAATCCCGGATTTCCCATTTATATATATATATTTTTTGCATTTTTCCCGATTTAAAATGAATTGGTCATTTTTCAAACGTCCACCATTTCCACATTTTTCAACCGATTCAAACCATTCCACCTTCGACATATTCCACCATTCTGGAAATTCCAACTACTCTGTTTTCGGGGTTTAAAAAAAATCCAGAAAATTCCCGCTTTTCCCGAAATTCCCATTGAAACATTCTTCAAAGTTCCACAACTTCCACATTTTTCATCGGATTCAAACCGTTCCAATTTTAAAATATTCAGCCTCTTCAGGAGCTGTGTGCTCTACTTCAACAAATCCCCCCAAAAATTTTTCCGGATTTCCCATATTTTTTATTTTTTTCTTCTTTCCCGATTTAAAATGAATTGGTCATTTTTCAAACGTCCACCATTTCCACATTTTTCAACCGATTCAAACCATTCCACCTTCAACATATTCCACCATTCTGGAAATTCCAACAACTCTGTTTTCCAAGTTTAAAAAAGAAGTCCTAGTATACCAAAGCCTTATTTCCACCCTTTTTTTTCCTGGCGACTACTCTTTACACATTTTTCAACAAATTTTAACCGTTTCACCGTTCAAAAATTCCTCCTAATCAGGAATTTTTAAAAGTTTTTTCCAGGTTTTCCCGAAATTCCAGGAAATCCGTAATAACATTTCTTAATTCAACATGTTACTTCAACTTCAACATTTCTCCACAGATTTCAAAAATTTGAACACCAACCATTTCAACTCATTCAAGTTGTTTTTTTTGTCTTTTTCCCTATTTTTCAAAAAATTCCCGCTTTTCCCGAAATTCCCATTGAAACATTCTTCAAAGTTCCACAACATCCACATTTTTCATCTGATTCAAACCGTTCCAACTTTAAAATATTCAGCCTCTTCAGGAACTGTGTGCTCTACTTAAACAAATCTAAAAAAAAAATCCTGGATTTCCCATAATTCCTTTGGTTTTTTTTGCATTTTCCCCATTCAAAATGAATAGGCCATCATTCAAACTTCCACCATTTCCACACTTTTCAACCTATTCAAACCATTCCAGCTTCGACAAATTTCACCGTTCCGGACATTCAAACTACCCTTTATCCGAGTTTGTAAAAAATTCCTAATTTTCCGCTCTTCAACATTGAAACCATTCTAACATTCCAACTGCTCTTACATTCATATTACATTCTGTCAATTCCTTCATGAATTGCCTCATCTAATTGGCTGTAGTTTGCAAACTGATCAAGTCCGGAATAGTTTTCCTCAACAGAGATTGATAATAATAATGATAATAATAATAATAATAATAATACTTTTAGTGTATTTTCTTAAGACCCGTATAAAGTGCTGGTCACAGTTACCACATGATGAGAAGAAGTGGCCTGCAGCCCCTGCCTTGTTTACACAATACTGTCTCTGTGATGGACTGATAACCAAGATGGCGTCCCGTCTGCTGGAACCCCCCCCCAGACGGACAACTGCCTGACCACGCTACGAGTAAACCGGTCTTGTTTGATTCAAATCAGCCGCCTGGCTTGTGTGTGCCGTTACCGCGTTACACAACGTTTACACAACGGCCGTCTCTGAAGTTTTTGCGTCAAACAAGGCGAGCGAGCGCCAGTCTATTGATTGCATCATCGGGGGGGGGGGAGATAAGCTGTCGCCACTCGTGCAGTCGCTTCTGAGGTCGCTCCAACAATAAACTATTATGTCTGTCTTGTGAGTCATTTCTCATAACCAGTCAGCCAAATCACATGCATTGTTGCAAGGATAAACCCAAATATATCCATGAAATGTCATCTAGTCCCTATAAAGTACATCTTGGATCTGTTAGACCACTAGAGACAAACTCAAGGCCAGATTGGACCCGCCGCATCATTTTGAATGGCCTGTGAAAGCCTGGAAATAATATACTTAGACGTACTTTATTGATCCACAAGGGAAATTGTTCCATAATTGATAAAAAAAACAACAAAAAACAGTTGAGAATAATACCAAAAATAAAGTTAAACTAGATGAGGCAATTCCTGAAGGAAGTACGTGTGTGTTGTATATATATATACATACATATATTCATATATATACATAAACATATGTATATATACATACATATAAACATATATATATATATATATATTAGGGCTGTGAATCTTAGGGTGTCCCACGATTCGATTCAATACCGATTCATGGGGTCACGATTCGATAATATATCGATTTTTTTCGATTCGATTCTCGATTCAAAAACGATATTTTTCCAATTGCTCTGTTTATTGCAGTTCTGAGTGTGGCTGGGTGAGGTTTGGTTTTGGAATTGGATTGCATTGTTATGGTATTGCTGTGTAGTGGTTTGTTGGATTGATAAAGATAATAAAAAATGAAAAAAATAAAAATATAAAAATAATTTTTTTTTTTTTTTTAAATGAGAATCGATTCTGAATTGCACAACGCAAACGATTTGATTCGTATTCGAATCGTTTTTTTCCCACACCCCTAATACATATATATATATATATATATATATATATATATATATATATATATATATACAGTATATATGTACACTATTATGTTGGATCCACTATGGACTGGACTCTCACAATATTATGTTAGATCCACTATGGACTGGACTCTCTCACTATTATGTTAGATCCACTATGGACTGGACTCTCACTATTATGTTAGATCCACTATGGACTGGACTCTCACAATATTATGTTAGATCCACTATGGACCGGACTCTCGCTATTATGTTAGATCCACTATGGACTGGACTCTCACACTATTATGTTAGATCCACTATGGACTGGACTCTCACAATATTATGTTAGATCCACTATGGACCGGACTCTCGCTATTATGTTAGATCCACTATGGACTGGACTCTCACTATTATGTTAGATCCACTATGGACTGGACTCTCACACTATTATGTTAGATCCACTATGGACTGGACTCTCACAATATTATGTTAGATCCACTATGGACTGGACTCTCTCACTATTATGTTAGATCCACTATGGACTGGACTCTCACACTATTATGTTAGATCCACTATGGACTGGACTCTCACACTATTATGTTAGATCCACTATGGACTGGACTCTCACACTATTATGTTAGATCCACTATGGACTGGACTCTCTCACTATTATGTTAGATCCACTATGGACTGGACTCTCACACTATTATGTTAGATCCACTATGGACTGGACTCTCTCACTATTATGTTAGATCCACTATGGACTGGACTCTCGCTATTATGTTAGATCCACTATGGACTGGACTCTCTCACTATTATGTTAGATCCACTATGGACTGGACTCTCGCTATTATGTTAGATCCACTATGGACTGGACTCTCACACTATTATGTTAGATCCACTATGGACTGGACTCTCACTATTATGTTAGATCCACTATGGACTGGACTCTCACAATATTATGTTAGATCCACTATGGACCGGACTCTCGCTATTATGTTAGATCCACTATGGACTGGACTCTCACTATTATGTTAGATCCACTATGGACTGGACTCTCACACTATTATGTTAGATCCACTATGGACTGGACTCTCACAATATTATGTTAGATCCACTATGGACTGGACTCTCTCACTATTATGTTAGATCCACTATGGACTGGACTCTCACACTATTATGTTAGATCCACTATGGACTGGACTCTCACACTATTATGTTAGATCCACTATGGACTGGACTCTCACAATATTATGTTAGATCCACTATGGACTGGACTCTCACACTATTATGTTAGATCCACTATGGACTGGACTCTCACACTATTATGTTAGATCCACTATGGACTGGACTATCACTATTATGTTAGATCCACTATGGACTGGACTCTCACACTATTATGTTAGATCCACTATGGACTGGACTCTCACTATTATATTAGATCCACTATGGACTGGACTCTCACTATTATGTTAGATCCACTATGGACTGGACTCTCACACTATTATGTTAGATCCACTCTGGACTGGACTCTCACACTATTATGTTAGATCCACTATGGACTGGACTCTCACAATATTATGTTAGATCCACTATGGACTGGACTCTCACACTATTATGTTAGATCCACTATGGACTGGACTCTCACAATATTATGTTAGATCCACTATGGAATGGACTCTCACACTATTATGTTAGATCCACTATGGACTGGACTCTCACACTATTATGTTAGATCCACTATGGACTGGACTCTCACTATTATGTTAGATCCACTATGGACTGGACTCTCACAATATTATGTTAGATCCACTATGGACTGGACTCTCACACTATTATGTTAGATCCACTATGGAGTGGACTCTCACTATTATGTTAGATCCACTATGGACTGGACTCTCACTATTATGTTAGATCCACTATGGACTGGACTTTCACACTATTATGTTAGACTCACTATGGACTGGACTCTCACTATTATGTTAGATCCACTATGGACTGGACTCTCACTATTATGTTAGATCCACTATGGACTGGACTTTCACACTATTATGTTAGATCCACTATGGACTGGACTCTCACTATTATGTTAGATCCACTATGGACTGGACACTCACTATTATGTTAGATCCACTATGGACTGGACTCTCACTATTATGTTAGATCCACTATGGACTGGACTTTCACACTATTATGTTAGACCCACTCGACGTCAATTGCATCTGCATCCGATCTTCCCTAGAGGGGAGGGGTCACCCACATCTGTGGTCCTCTCCAAGGTTTCTCATAGTCATTCACATTGACATCCCACTGGTCTGTGAGTTTTTCCTTGCCCTAATGTGGGATCTGAACCGAGGATGTCGTTGTGGCTTGTGCAGCCCTTTGAGACACTTGTGATTTAGGGCTATATAAATAAACATTGATTGATTGAATGGTTATATTGGGCCCCAATGACATAATGTAAGTAGATAATACAAACCCCGTTTCCATAGGAGTTGGGAAATTTCTACATCTAACACAATTTCCCAACTCCTATGGAAACGGGGTTTGTATATTGCTACAGAAAAAAAAAATGGCATAATGGAAGCACTTAAAATAAAACATCTGTCACACTAAAGATCAAAGTATCAAAGTTCCAGAGTCCTCCTGCTCGGCCTCGTTGTACTTAGTCTTTCCAAGCTGGATCAATGCCATGGAGGGACTGTATTGACCTGGGTGAAGGGTTGGGATCCAGGAGTCAATGTGTGTGTCTGCACATTGGACGGGGTTGGAGAGACACACACACACACACACACACACACACACTTGTATTTCTTACCTTTTTGGGACCACCCTAATTTTGATAGATTTCACCACCAGGGGTGCAAATGAGACATTCTCTATTCAATGCAATGTTTTTCTGTATTGGGACCATGATTTATGTCCTAACTTGTTCACAGGTCCTCACATGGTCGAAACTTTTCATTGTTGATGTCTCAAAAAGGGTAGAAACACACACACACACACACACACACACACACACACACACACACACACACACACACACACACACACACACACACACACACACACACACACACACACACACACACACACACACACACAATTGTATTTCTTACCTTTTTGGGACCACCCTAATTTTGATAGATTTCACCACCAGGGGTGAAAATGAGACATTCTCTATTAGATGCAATGTTTTTCTGTATTGGGACCATGATTTATGTCCTAACTTGTTCACAGGTCCTCACATGGACGAAAGTTTTCATTGTTGATGTCTCAAGAAGGGTAGAAACACACACACACACACACACACACACACACACACACACACACACACACACACACACACACACACACACACACACACACACACACACACACACACACACACACACACAATTGTATTTCTTACCTTTTTGGGACCACCCTAATTTTGATAGATTTCACCACCAGGGGTGAAAATGAGACATTCTCTATTAGATGCAATGTTTTTCTGTATTGGGACCATGATTTATGTCCTAACTTGTTCACAGGTCCTCACATGGACGAAAGTTTTCATTGTTGATGTCTCAAGAAGGGTAGAAACACACACACACACACACACACACACACACACACACACACACACACACACACACACACACACACACACACACACACACACACTTGTATTTCTTACCTTTTTGGGACCACCCTAATTTTGATAGATTTCACCACCAGGGGTGCCAATGAGACATTCTCTATTAAATGCAATGTTTTTCTGTATTGGGACCATGATTTATGTCCTAACTTGTTCACAGGTCCTCACATGGACGAAAGTTTTCATTGTTGTTGTCTCAAGAAGGGTAGAAACACACACACACACAAACACACACACACTTGTATTTCTTACCTTTTTGGGACCACCCTAATTTTGATAGATTTCACCACCAGGGGTGCAAATGAGAAATTCTCAATTTAATGCAATGTTTTTCTGTATTGGGACCATGATTTATGTCCTAACTTGTTCACCGGTCCTCACATGGACGAAACTTTTCATTGTTGATGTCTCAAGAAGGGTAGAAACACACACACACACACACACACACACACACAC
Organism: Nerophis ophidion; assembly: GCF_033978795.1. NCBI lineage: Eukaryota > Metazoa > Chordata > Actinopteri > Syngnathiformes > Syngnathidae > Nerophis > Nerophis ophidion. The sequence continues at coordinate 50,494,231 of NC_084625.1, read as the reverse complement.
ACACACACACACACACACACACACACACACACACACACACACACACACACACACACACACACACACACACACACACACACACACACACACACACACACACACACACACACACACCAGCCATCTTTACGGGAGCTTCAGCCCGAGGGTCTGGCAGACATCGATTACCAGTGGAGACACTGGTCTGTCTCCACTGGTGGGAGCCAAGCTCGCTGCACAGGACGGAGGGTCTCGTGTCGCCGGGGGCCACAGATGGAGCCCAGCCAGGGGGGGGTTAAACGGTAAATGAGGCTAGATAAGTGGGAGTCAGTTTGATGGTGAGGGGGTTGAAGGGGGGTGGGCTTAACTTCCTGCTTCTCCAATGATTAAAGGAAGATACGACACCCTCCCCGGAGTCGCACTCGTCGGGAATCTACCCCGAGGTGCTTTACTGCTACCGTCCTCATTAGACCCTCCATTGGCACCGTGCTGATAAGCAGGTCTTCGTCGTCGTCGTCATCACACCTGAGGAGACGCTTGTCTGGACTGAACATCAGTTCCTCTTTTCGGTGACGGCTCCAAAAACTAGTTAGAACAACAGGGTCACTATTCAAGCGTCTATTAGGACAAGTGTTGACTTTAAAAAGTAATTGAATATAGTTACAAATAGGGCTGGGCGATTATACAAAACCCAGAACCAGTGAAGTTGAAACGTTGTGTAAATGGCGTTTCTGGGTGTTGTTGATAAATGGCTTCAGCTTGGCATATTAGAGTTTTAACTTGTACTTACAGACGTAGCAACAAACTGTCGTTACTGACAGTGGTTTTCTGCAGTGTTCCCGAGCCCATGCGGTGATATCTTTTACACACTGATGTCGCTTTTTTTGTAGTACCGGCCCGGGCGGGGGATCGAAAGTCGGCGACATCATCGCTCACGATTTTCTCCAAGTTCTCTGATCATTTCGACAAGTGACCCCCCCCTCCTCCCCCCACCCCCCGGCCCGGTCCTGGTGCCAGCCTCCCTTGCACCACCTCTGCGATCAATACCTGCCTTAACCCGTTCCGACTGGTGCCTCATTAAAAATACATCACACAAATCACTACCATCCACTTTATATTCTTTTCATTTATATGCACTTAATCCCCCCCCCCCCAGACCCCCCCCCCCCCCCCCCCCCCCCCCATTACGGTGTCATCAGCCTATGAAATTTTATTGAATTGTTCTCTTAAGGAGCCTCACTAATCAATGAAGAACAATTCTTCGTAATGGTCATGTGTAAATACAAATAGGAGAGTGTTTCCCCTCTCTTCCGTTGTTAAAAGTGACTTCCCTTTCATTTTTTCCTGCTTTTTTTTTTTATATATAGCGCTTTTCTCGGGAGACTCAAGGTGCTTCACAAAGGGAAAGCCATTATCCACATCTTCAAACCACCTGTGCAACAAGGGTTGGCACTTTGGTGACTTCTGGTTTTTGTTGCTTTTTTTCATGGATTTTTTTTAGATCTGCCTTGACTATGAAGGTTCTCGTTGATCCGGGTCGTTGTGGTCTCAGGTCTTTGTAGTCTCAGGCCTTTGTAGTCCTAGGGCGTTCAATCGATCGTAACTGGACTGTTGGGTCGGTCTTGGAAGATGTTCCGCCTCTCAGCCGAGTAGACTTCATCAGTTCATGTTTTTAGACTTAGATTGGTCAGATCTGGTCTTATAATTGGATTGGTCGTATTTAGTCTTAGATTGGTCAGATCTGGTCTTATAATTGGATTGGTCGTATCTAGTCTTAGATTGGTCAGACCTAGTCATAGAATTGGATTGGGCAGATCTAGTTTTGGACTTAGATTGGTCAGATCTAGTCTTAGAATTGGATTGGACAGATCTGATCTTAGACTTACATTGGTCAGATATAGTCTTAGAATTGGATTGGTCAGATCTAGTCTTAGACTTAGATTGGTCAGACCTAGTCTTAGAATTGGATTGGTCAGATCTGGTCTTAGACCTGGATTGGTCAGATCTTGTCTTAGAATTGGATTTGTCAGTTCTGGTCTTAGACTTATTTGGCCAGTTCCATACTTGGAATTAGATTGGTCAGATCTAATCTTAGACTTGGATTGGTCAGATCTAGTCTTAGAATAGGATTGCCAGATCTAGTCTTACACTTAGATTAGTTAGATCTGGTCTTAGACTTGGAATGGTCAGATATAGTTTTAGAATTGGATTGGTCAGACCTAGTCTTAGACTTAGATTGGTCAGATCTAGTCTTAGACTTGGATTGGTCAGATCTAGTCTTAGACTTGGATTGGTCAGATCTAGTCTTAGACTTAGATTGGTCAGATCTAGTTTTAGACTTGGATTGGTCAGATCTGGTCTTCGACTTGGATTGGTCAGATCTGGTCTTAGACTTAGATTGGTCAGATCTAGTCTTATACTTACATTGGCCAGATCTAGTCTGAGTTTTACATTGGTCAGATCTAGTCTTACACTTAGATTGGTCAGATATAGTCTTAGAATAGGATTGCCAGATCTAGTCTTACACTTAGATTAGTTAGATCTGGTCTTAGACTTGGAATGGTCAGATATAGTTTTAGAATTGGATTGGTCAGACCTAGTCTTAGACTTAGATTGGTCAGATCTAGTCTTAGACTTGGATTGGTCACATCTAGTCTTAGACTTAGATTGGTCAGATCTGGTCTTCGACTTGGATTGGTCAGATCTGGTCTTAGACTTAGATTGGTCAGATCTAGTCTTATACTTACATTGGCCAGTTCTAGTCTGAGACTTACATTGGTCAGATCTAGTCTTAGACTAATGGTGGCCAACCACAGACAGGTATTCTTAGGGTAAAACTTAAGTAAACACTCTCTCTCTTGGCTGTGTGTTTTTTTGTTTGTTTGTTTTTCCCAGATGTGAGAGGCAAGCCTACCGACTCCCGAGCTAAAAGCACAGACAATCTCCATCCTTGAAATGGACCGGCCTCTGTTACACTCGCACAGAGCTGTAATTATCAACACAATTATTTGCGTGTAGCGGTTTGGTCCGGACGCCGCCATCTACTGTAACGTATTGTAACGACAAGCTTGGTCCGCGGTCCCATCATAAGGTGTTTACGAGCCGGCAGGTTTAAAAGTATGAGTGAATATACACACCACACAGAGCAGTGTGCAGCTATGGAGATGAATACTTTATCTTTTGTCCATTTTGCACACACCACGATAAAAAGGGAGTTTACTTTGGTGTGTTTTAAAACCCGGGACTGGCGCAAGTACATCACCGCCCTGCATAAACGAGTCTTCTGTCCGCACGCAACATGTTTAATGACGACGTCAGCTGGAGTTTAACAGTCTCGGTGAGTGCTTGATAATTTTATAAGAGCACTTTGATTACACTAACAGGCTTTCTTTCAGCGTTTTGCGATGAGAATGTTTATCTCTCTGCCAGGTCATGTCCCAAACGTCTTTTAATCCGGTGTATCTGTGGTCCTCTCCAAGGTTTCTCATAGTCATTCACATTGACTTCCCACTAGGTTGTGAGTTTTTCCTTGCCCTGATGCGGGATCTGAACTGATGATGTCGTTGTGGCTTGTGCAGCCCTTTGAGACACTCGTGATTTAGGACTATATAATTAAACATTGATTGATTGATGGCATTAAGTGCCAGAACGTAGTTGACTCACATTAAAGAAGTCCAGTAGCCTTTGCAGTAGCTTTGACTAATTACCATATGTATTTATATCTTCATTCTCTTGTTGCATTGTGGGTAAAACATGGGTGTCCCTTTCCCTATTCGACTGTCTCCCTAACCCCCAGCGGGAAGAGAAGGATGGAGTAATTACAGGAAGTAAGGCTCCGCCACAAAAGCATTCCTCCTCACCAAAGCACCTAAGTGGAGCTCGGAAAAAAAGACAATTCCAGCCAGTGGTCTTTAATTTAGTCCATGGGTAATCAAAGAACGTGTGCATTAAAAGCGGCTCGAACTGTGGTTTTGGGGGGTTTGTGTAGTTGCAGTTTTGGTGACGTGCGTCCTGTCCCTGGTGGAATGATGCCGCACATGCAAGTCTGGAAGCGTTAACTGAAATGCTCAAAATAAATGAAATAAATTAAATGCATCCTAGTATAGTATTTTGAGGAAAACAAATAAGAGTAATTACAGTAAGTTTTGGAAAAAAAGTTATATTATTATGAGGGGGGGAAGGTGTAAATATTATGGTAATACAAAGATGAGGATGAATTAAAAAAAAAATCTGGCAAAATAGAAAAAAGCCAAAATGTATTGTGTTTATGTGTATACATATACACATACACATATATACGCATTATATATATATATAAACACACATATATACTCATATACTGTACATACATATATACACATATATACATAAATACTGCACACACACACACACACACACACACATATATATATATATGTATATATATATATTATATACATATACATACATACTTACATCCATGTATATATCCATATATATACATATATTTATATATACACATATACATACATGTATACACATTTACTCATACATACTGTACATACATATATATACATATACATACATAATGTACACACACACTTATATATACATACATATATATATATACTCATATATACTGTACATACATACATATGTATAGTATATACATACATATATACAGATATATATATATACATATATATAAAACATATATATAGTACATACATACGTATATATATATATATATATATATATTATATACATACGTATATACAGGTATATACATATATATACGTATATATATATAAATATACGTATATATATATATATATATATATATATATATATATATATATATATATATATATATATATATATGTATATATATATATATATACACATACACACATATATATACATACATATATCTATATATACATATACATATATACACATATAAACATACTTATATACATATATATATATATATATACACACACAAATATATACATACATATATCTATATATACATATACATATATACACATATATAAACATACATATATACACATATATAAACATACATATATACATATGTACCCATATATATATATATATATATATATATATATATATATATATATATATATACATACATACATACATACATATGCATACAAATACATAAATACATACATATATACATATGCATACAAATACATATACATGTGTGCATACATACATATACATATACATATTTGACTTTTAAACAACGTTGCAAAATAGTTGTATTTGTAAATTGCGACAACAATGACGTCTAATGTTGGATCCACAATATTTGTTGGTAAATGATCCAGTTTCAATGGTCAAATCAACATCAGAACCCAACATTGATTAAACGTCGTCAAAAAGCATGTTGTTCCAAGGACATAATTCAACAAGTTCTCAATGTTGTTTCAATGTCTTGTGCCTGCTGGGTGGGAACCTTCTAGAACACTTCTGCAATGATGATTCAGTATGTGTAAAAAGTATAATTACTTCATGCTTGTTTGTATTGACAAATGTGTTGTCTTAGACTGCAATATTGCTCACTTAAAAACCTACTGAAATGAGATGTTCTTATTTAAACGGGGATAGCAGCTCCATTTTATGTGTCATACTTGATCATTTCGAGATATTGCCATATTTTTGCTGAAAGGATTTAGTAGAGAACATCCACGATAAAGTTCGCAACTTTTGGTCGCTAATAAAAAAGCCTTGCCTGTACCGGAAGTAGCAGACGATGTGCGCGTGACGTCACGGACATCTGAACATTGTTTACAATCATGGCCACCAGCAGCGAGAGCGATTCGGACCGAGAAAGCGACGATTCCCCCATTAATTTGAGCAAGGATGAAAGATTCGTGGATGAGGAAAGTGAGAGTGAAGGACTAGGAAAAAAAAAATGACTAGGGAGCAGTGTGAGCGATTCAGATAGGGAAGATGCTGCGAGAAGTGAAGTGAAGTGAATTATATTTATATAGCGCTTTTTCTCTAGTGACTCAAAGCGCTTTACAATATCTAAGTTACATTCAAACCAGTGTGGGTGGCACTGGGAGCAGGTGGGTAAAGTGTCTTGCCCAAGGGACACAACGGCAGTGACTAGGATGGCAGAAGCGGGAATCGAACCTGCAACCCTCAAGTTGCTGACACGGCCACTCTACCAACCGAGCTAACCCGCCGTGGCAGCCGTGGGGGTGGCAGGACCACTCGGCCAGGCCCAACCGCAACAAGGGATAGAGCCATACCGCTTTGAACCCGACGCTGACGGTGACGGTCGATCAGGAAAACGCTTCCGGTATTGATGCTGGAGTAGCACAGGACATAGCTCGCCTTCAGAATACAGAATGGTAAAATGTTTTTTATTAATACTTTGTGTGTATGGTCCAATCCAACCGTGTCCGCTTGACATCTCTATTCCATGGTAAAAGCTTGACTGTCATCTTTCGGGAATGTAAACAATGAAACACCGGCTGTGTTTGTGTTGCTAAAGCCGGCCGCAATACACCGCTTCCCACCTACAGCTTTCTTCTTTGACGTCTCCATTATTCATTTGAACAAATTGCAAAAGATTAACCAACACAGATGTCCAGAATACTGTGGAATTTTGCGATGAAAACAGACGACTTGTAGCTAGGAACGATCCCGGAACCAAATGTCCTCTACGAGACGTTTCATCATTGATATATAAACTATCAGACTGCGTGGTCGGTAGTAGCTGGTCTCAGTAGGCCTTTAAGGATACTTCTTTAAATGTTGTTCCCATAGTTGTGTGACCATAGACCATGGACCATGGACAATGGACTGACCAAGTGTTGACTGTTTCCACCAGATGATATTCTATTTGTGTGCTACGTATATCCTGTCCATGTCTTGTTGGGGCAGGAAACCTAAAACTGCTCCCTCGCCGACTCCCGATGCCCTCTCAGGACCCCGAGGTGGTACTTACCCTCCGATTAGAGCTAAAAATACTAACGTCGCTGTAGGAACTGCGGCCCCTGGGGGACGAAGACGGAGGGGAGGAAGGAAGCAACTTTTACCGACCTTCCTTGACCTCAGAATTCATCAACAGTCCCTTTTTGTCTCCGATATTTGTCCTTTACGTTCCAGATTATTTATATTGCCAAAACTGTTTGTGATTGCTTCTTTATTTGTCACTACTTGAAGAGAACTAGTTTGTGAAATATTTCTGTAATGTTATGTGCTATTATTACTATTTCCGAACGAGGCACCTAAAAAGTTCAGAGACTATTACGGACTTTTGATACCTAAGGCGGTGCTGCATCAAAAACCGACATCAATGTGTAAAGGATATCACCACATGGGCTCAGGAACACTTCATAAAACCACTGTCAGTAAATACAGTCGGTGGCTACATCTGTAAGTGCGAGTTAAAACTCTACTATGCAAAGCCAAACCCGTTTATCAACAACATCCTGAAACGTCGCCGGCTTGGCTGGGCTCAAGCTCATCTGAGATGGACAGATGGAGAGTGGAGAGATGTTCTGTGGTCCGACAAGTCCACATTTCAAATTGTATTTGTGTCGGAGGTATTTGTTGACGAACCCCAAGATGCAGAGATGGAGGCAGGCATGGAGTGAGCAAACATGATTTTAATATAAATACTAAGACCGTCACGTGGGGGGTCGTGTTTTAATGCGGGATCGATCCTCCGGTGCAAACATAGACACTCCGGACAACAACGTAAAGGTAAGGTGATTTAATAACAAAAACACCGGTGCAAAAACAGACGAAAAGAACAAAAGAAATGCGTTTTGAAACGCACAGAAGCTAATGCTAACATTAGCACGGGATCAGGGAACAAGAAATCTAGAACAAACCAACGTAACAGTTGCATACCGCAAACAAGGGAGCAAGACCGACTGAC
>NC_084625.1:50431346-50481346 GCF_033978795.1 Nerophis ophidion | reverse complement strand
CTTCTGCGGGCCGCGGCTCGGTGGTTGGGGACCACAGCCATAAGGGACAACCCCACAAGTTTGAACCCACACTTCTCCAAGGCTATAAATATTTTGTTTGTTCATTCAGTAGCCAGAGAGCATACACGTGGTTTCTAAAAAGACACTTTTTTCACACGGTTCCGTTCCTCCTTCCCGAAGCGTGAGTCACACCTCAACACGTCGAAACCGGCACGGAGACGCCGCCATTGACGATGAAGGTAATTATGGTGAATTACCAATGACAGTTGCCTGACACTTCCTCTTGTATGTTAAGACCGGTAAACAAAACAAAACGTGTTCTCGATCTGCTAAACAGCCAAAGGTTCTGGACACTCGCGGGGTTTCTCTCACGGAAATAAACAAGAAACGTGAATCATAAGTCATTAAAGAAAAGACAAAAAAACAAAAACAAAAAAAGGTTGACTTTATCAGCACAAACTGTCCTAACAGGCTCAAGTAGCGAGGTGGGGCCCCCGCTGCAGAACTAAGAAATAATTGCTTTCCGTTTGTTAAAGCCCGTAATTATGGGAGTTGCTATGACGAACAGCACAATGTTTTAAAAGCATTTGGGAGCAAAGTCTTCCATTTTCCTCAATTACCTCATGTTTATGCAGCATTTTTGTAGGGAGGCGAAACAACAACAGCCATGGATTCTGTTTCCACGTCTTCCATAGTTGGAGACGTCATTTATCCGGGGGCCCCCCGTGCCAAGTTCATCTCCACCTCACTGCAACACCAGCACAAGCCCGAAGGAAAAATAAAGAATTTTCAAGCATTAACAAGTTTCATGTAGCAAGTTATATGACTCTAAGCAGGGGTCAATCAATCAATCAATCAATGTTTACTTATATAGCCCTAAATCACTAGTGTCTCAAAGGGCTGCACAAACCACCACCACATCCTCGGTAGGCCCACATAAGGGCAAGGAAAACTCACACCCAGTGGGACATCGGTGACAATAATGACTATGAGAACCTTGGAGAGGAGGAAAGCAATGGATGTCGAGCGGGTCTAACATGATACTGTGAAAATTAAATCCATAATGGATCCAACACATTCGCGAGAGTCCAGTCCAAAGCGGATCCAACACAGCAGCGAGAGTCCCGTTCACAGCGGAGCCAGCAGGAAACCATCCCAAGCGGAGGCGGATCAGCATCGCAGAGATGTCCCCAGCCGATACACAGGCAAGCAGTACATGGCCACCGGATCGGACCGGACCCCCTCCACAAGGGAGAGTGGGACATAGAAGAAAAAGAAAAGAAACGGCAGATCAACTGGTCTAAAAAGGGAGTCTATTTAAAGGCTAGAGTATACAAATGAGTTTTAAGGTGAGACTTAAATGCTTCTACTGAGGTCACCAACCTTTTTGAAACCAATAGCTACTTCTTGGGTGCTGATTCATGCGAAGGGCTACCAGTTTGATACACACTTCAATAAATTGCCAGAAATAGCCAATTTGCTCAATTTACCTTTAATAAATAAATATATATACATTTTAAAAATGGGTATTTCTGTCTGTTATTCCGTCGTACATTTTTTTTCCTTTTACGGAAGGTTTTTTTGTAGAGAATAAATGATGAAAAAAACACTTAATTGAACGGTTTAAAGGAGGAGAAAACACGAAAAAAATGAAAATTAAATCTTCAAAATTCAACCGAAAAAAATAAAGAGAAAAACTAGCTAATTGGAATCTTTGTGAAAAAATGATGGAACATTATTAGTAGGGCTGGGCAAGGATTAAAAATTTTAATCGAAGTTAATCGCACTATTTCTCCGATTAATCGCGATTAACTGCATTGTATACGCAAAGCCCAATAATGAATTCCAAAGTAGTGTGTAGTGCACCTTTATTGGAATATTCTCCCACATGAACAAAAGCGCCAAAACATTTGTTGTGCAAACACAATTTAAATCAGTCCTTGTTAAACAGTAGCAGTTAAATAGCATATTTTATGAAAATCAACTCCAAAAATGTAAACACAAACATTTAAGCTTATTGCCACTGCCAGGGTATTTAAGTTATCCTGTTTGTTATGGAAAATAAATATAATCTACATACAAATCTCTGCGCCACAATCATAACATCCGAACACGCAATTTCTGAGGTAACAGCAGAAACATTTTTTTTTATCAGCAATCTTATGTTTAAAAAACCTATATTATAGGTAGTGGGCTGTTTTAGGGAATTTTTGATCAAATTATCCGTAGTAGCAATATTAATAATGTTGTGTTTATTCTGCGTAGTGCACTTAAAATAATTATGACCATATCTAGGAATTGATATGATGGGAATTTTCCGATTGTTTGCTTGGTGCTTTGATAAACTGAAGGCATCATATACATGGTACTATATTGTGATGTTATGAGCCAGGGAATAAAAGAACTACCCTACCCAGCATGCAACAGGAGTGACGCGGTATAGGTTGTGTGTCGCCATGACGGCATCTTGTATGTTGTGATATGCACGCTCTGAAAGTAAACGTTAAGAACTCAGCCAACACTCCTGGTCTGCATTATTCATAAATAGACAGACAACACATATACTCCGCTGCTTCACAGGCCGCTGGATGTAGCCGGCAAAGTATTCCCATGCTAGCTAGCCGGTCTAGCAAGCACGCCTCATTCAGTCCAAAACGGCCCGATCTATCCACATCCAGAATTGTCTGGCGGTCCTAAGTGATCCCGGAGTGACCACGCTGTAAGCCAGCCACGAAATTTGCAGAATTGTCCGGTATTTTTGCCAAATGTTCCATCTTTACCAAGAGCCGTCATCTTTATAAGAAAAGGCGTTAACAAAATAAAAGCATGTAAACAACATACGCAAATGTGCGATAAAATAATTGTCGGCGTTAATAGATTGATGAGTTAACTCGGAATTAACGCATTAATTTGCCCACCCCTAATTATTAGTAATTTTTCCTGATTAAGATTAATATTAGAACTTTGATGACATGTTTTAAATAGTTTCAAATCCAATCTGCACTTTGTTAGAATATATAACAAATTGGACCAAGCTATATTTCTAACAACGACAAATCATTATTTCTTCTAGATTTTCCAGAACAAATTTTTTTAAAAATAAATTCAAAAGACGTTGAAATAAGATTTAAATTAGATTTTACAGATTTTGTAGATTTGCCAGAATAATTTTATGGAATTTTAATCATAATAAGTTTGAAGAAATATTTCACAAATATTCTTCGTCGAAAAAACGGAAGCTAAAATGAAGAATTAAATTAAAATGTATTTATTATTCTTTACAATAAAAAAAAAAAATACTTAAAAATTGATTTAAATTGTCAGGAAAGAAGAGGAAGGAATTTAAAAGGTAAAAAGGTATATGTGTTTAAAAATCCTAAAAATCATTTTTAAGGTTGTATTTTTTTCTCTAAAATTGTCTTTCTGAAAGTTATAAGAAGCAAAGTAAAAAAAGAAATGAATTTATTCAAACAACTAAAGACAGAGTCTTTAAAATATTTTCTTGTATTTTCAAATTATGTGAATTATATTTTATATAGCGCTTTTCTCGAGTGACTCAAAGCGCTTTACACAGGGAAACCCAATATCTGAGTTACATTTAAACCAGTGTGGGTGGCACTGGGAGCAGGTGGGTAAAGTGTCTTGCCCAAGGACACAACGGCAGCGACTAGGATGGCGGAAGCGGGAATCGAACCTGCAACCCTCAAGTTGCTGGCACGGCCACTCTACCAACCGAGCTATGCCGCCCCAAAGTGCCTTTAAAAAAAATATATATATATTATTGTTTTTATATTATTATTATTATTATTATTATTAAGCTAACCGTTGGAAGTTTCGATGTAAAGAAGGGGTGATTGATCCATTTTTTTGATTTTTTTTGTTATTGTTTACAAAGTCAAGGGGTGACTAGGATGGCGGAAGCGGGAATAGAACCTGCAACCCTCAAGTTGCTGGCACGGCCATTCTACCAACTGAGCTATACCGCTATTTGAGTTTTGTCTCTCTTAGAATTAAAAAGTGAGACCAGCTTTCTTGTAAATAAATAAAATGTAAAAAATTGAGGCAGCTCACTGGTAAGTGCTGCTATTTGAGCTATTTTTAGAACAGGCCAGCGGGCGACTCATCTGGTCCTCACGGGCGGGCACCGCGTTGGTGACCCCTGATCTAAGGTCCAAGGCAGCGGAGTTGGAGAAAAAAAGGGTAAAATCGGGTAAAAAAATGTGCACTTTAATGTTAGCATGCTAACAATAAGATGCTAACAGTTAGCCTCACATTTCGGGGGCGTTTTTTCCCCCGAAATGTGAAACTCAGACAAAAGACATAGGAATCTTTCATTGACTGATAAACTGTAGTCTTTTCTAGCTTTCCCATTTCCCACAGACGTACTTCATTTAAGTAGATGTTTAGAACCGTGGTCCCCAACCACCCTTACCGGTCTGGGACTCATTGGCTACCGGACCGCACAGAAACCTAGAGACAAGAGACAAGAGACGACAAGAGACAAGAGACAAGAGCTATACTGATGCATAGTTGGTGAGGGTTCCAATTCATATCCAACAATTGCGAGGACAACTAAATGTTTCAGGTCAGTTTTAGTTTCCCCGGGGACTTATTGGTGGTGGTCCAGTAGGTCTGTGGTCTGACTTTGAGAGCAGAGAAGCACTCAACTCCAAAGAGCTCTCCCGACCATACCCACGCACCTCATATATTTTTAGACAGTGTGTTGTTTTGGGGAAGGCTGCTCTCTGATGTATAACGAGGGCCAAGTCAGGCAAATATTTAACTTCGGAGCTAGTCGTTGCAAACAAAACAAAAACTGCTAAGGGCCCAATAAACTACCCCTTGGACATAAACGGTACAAACAAAACGTTCAATCGTCCAGGACCACGGAAACGTCATATTGTCCGGTCCGCACAAATCTAGGACCAACGACACATCATATTGTCGGGTCCATACGAGTACAGGACCACTGAAACGTCATATTGTCCGGTCTTCAAAAATCTAGGACCAACGACACGTCATATTGTCCGGTCCATACGAGTACAGGACCACCGAAAAGTCATATTGGCCGGTCTTCACAAATCTAGGACCAACGACACATCATATTGTCCGGTTCCACACGCGACTAGGACTACCGACAGGTCATATTGTCTGGTCCGCACAGGTCTAGGACCACCGACATGTCATATTGTCCGGTTTTCACAAATATAGGACCAACGACACATCATATTGTCCGGTCCATATGAGTAAAGGACCACCGAAACGTCCTATTGTCCAGTCCTCATAAATCTAAGACCACCGACATGTCATATTGTCCGGTTCACACGCAAGTAGGACCACCGACACGTCATATTGTCTGGTCCGCACAGGTCTAGGACTACCAACATGTTATGTTGTCTGATCCGCATGCAACTAGGACCACCGACACGTCACATCGTCCGGTCTGCACAGATCTATGACCACAGACACATCAAATTGTCCGGTTCCGCACGCAACTAGGACTACCGACACGTCACATTGTCCGGTCTGCACAGGTCTATGACCACAGACTCATCAAATTGTCCGGTCCGCACGCAACTAGGACTACCGACACGTCACATTGTCCGGTCTGCACAGGTCTATGACCACAGACTCATCAAATTGTCCGGTCCACACGCGACTAGGACTACCGACAGGTCATATTGTCTGGTCCGCACAGGTCTAGGACCACCGACATGTCATATTGTCCGGTTTTCACAAATATAGGACCAACGACACATCATATTGTCCGGTCCATATGAGTAAAGGACCACCGAAACGTCCTATTGTCCAGTCCTCATAAATCTAAGACCACCGACATGTCATATTGTCCGGTTCACACGCAAGCAGGACCACCGACACGTCATATTGTCTGGTCCACACAGGTCTAGGACTACCAACACGTTATAATGTCCGATCTGCACGCAACTAGGACCCCCGACACGTCACATCGTCCGGTCTGCACAGGTCTATGACCACAGACACATCAAATTGTCCGGTTCCGCACGCAACTAGGACTACCGACACGTCACATTGTTAGGTCTGCACAGATCTATGACCACAGACACATCAAATTGTCCGGTTCCGCACGCAACTAGGACTACCGACACGTCATATTGTCTGGTCCGCACAGGTCTAGGACTACCAACATGTTCTAATGTTCGGTCCGGACGCAAATAAGACCACCGACACGTCACATTGTCCGGTTTGCACAGGTCAATGACCACAGACACATCAAATTGTCCGGTCCGCACGCAACTAGGACCACCGATACGTCATTTTGTCTGGTCCGCACAGGTCTACGATACCTGACACGTCATATTTTCCGCTCCATACAAGTACAGGAGTACCGGAACGTCATATTGTCCGGTCCTCATAAATCTAGGACCACCGAAACGTCATATTGTCCGGTCCGCAAGCAACTACGACCACCGAAACGTCATATTGTCCGGTCCGCAAGCAACTAGGACCACCGACACGTCATATTGTCTGGTCCGCACAGGTTTACGATACCTGACACGTCATATTTTCCGCTCCATACAAGTACAGGAGTACCAGAACGTCATATTGTCCGGTTCTCACAAATCTAGGACCACCAACATGTCATATTGTCCGGTCCGCAAGCAACTAGGACCACCGACACGTCATATTGTATGGTCCGCACAGGTCTAGGACCACCGACACATCGTATTGTCCGGTCCACACAGGTCTAGGACTACCGACATGTCGTATTGTCCGGTCCGTTTGCAACTAGGACCACCGACACGTCATATTGTCTGGTCCGCACAGGTCTAGAATACCTGACACGTCATATTATTTGGTCCATACAAGTACAGGACCACCGGAACGTCATATTGTCCGGTCCTCACAAATCTAGGACCACCAACACGTCATATTGTCCGGTCCGCAAGCAACTAGGACCACCGACACATCATATTGTTCAGTCCGCACAGGTCTAGGACTACAGACACGTCGTATTGTCCGGTCCGTACGCAACTAGGATCACCGACACGTCATATTGTCTGGTCCGCACAGGTCTAGAATACCTGACACGTCATATTATTTGGTCCATACAAGTACAGGACCACCGGAACGTCATATTGTCCGGTCCTCACAAATCTAGGACCACCAACACGTCATATTGTCCGGTCCGCAAGCAACTAGGACCACCGACACATCATATTGTTCAGTCCGCACAGGTCTAGGACTACAGACACGTCGTATTGTCCGGTCCGTACGCAACTAGGATCACCGACACGTCATATTGTTCAGTCCGCACAGGTCTAGGACTACAGACACGTCGTACTGTCCGGTCCGTACGCAACTAGGATCACCGACACGTCATATTGTCCGGTCCGTACGCAACTAAGACCACCGACAGGTTAAATTTTACAGTCCTCACAGGTCTTGGACCAACGACACGTCATATTGTCCGGTCCGCACAGGTGTAGGACTACGACACGTCATATTGTCCGGTCCGCACGCAACGAGGACCACCGACATGTCATATTTTCTGGTCCTCACAGGTCTTGGACCAACGACACGTCATATTGTCCGGTCCGCACAGGTCCAGGACTACGACACGTCATATTGTCCAATCTGCACATAACGAGGACCACCGAAACGTCATATTGTCCGGGTCCGCACGCAACTAGGACCAACGACACGTCATATTGTCCGGTCCGCACAGGTGTAGGACTACGACACGTCATATTGTCCGGTCCGCACGCAACGAGGACCACCGACATGTCATATTTTCTGGTCCTCACAGGTCTTGGACCAACGACACGTCATATTGTCCGGTCCGCACAGGTCCAGGACTACGACACGTCATATTGTCCAATCTGCACATAACGAGGACCACCGAAACGTCATATTGTCCGGTTCCGCACGCAACTAGGACCACCGACACGTCATATTGTCTGGTCCGCACAGGTCTAGGACTACCGACATGTTCTACCGATACGTCATTTTGTCCGGTCTACACAGGTCTGCCTCAGAGTCAAAGCTAAAATAGTTCTAGGATCTGATTGCCGTGTTCCTGTATGTTGGAACGGCCCGGGGCCTAAAAAGGTTATAGTTTATAGGAACTCCAAAAAGTCCCGACCATATCCACGCACCTCATATATTTTTAGACAGTGTGTTGTTTTGGGGAAGGCTGCTCTCTGATCTATAACGAGGGCCAAGTCAGGCAAATATTTAGATTTGGATCTAGTCGATGCAGACCAAAAAAACTGCAAAGGGCCCAATAAACTACCCCTTAGACAGAAAACAGTACAAAAATTATTCAATCGCATAGTTGAAAGTTGTCCGAGCAAGCTCTTAATTCCTCGTACAAACAGATGCCGAGAGTTCCGGGCTGGAGACATGAATGAGGCGGGGCAGACGTGGCTTTGAAACAAAGGCGGTGTAAAGTCGCGAGTCAGTTATCGGCTCCGGCGCAGTTATGCGAGGCCTCCAGACAGGCCTGCATTGATGGCAAAGTGTTGCCCCTCCCCGGTTCACCCCGGAGCAGAGATGGGGTCGGCGGGGGCCACTTTGGTGTGATGGTTATCTCTGAGGTCGAGTTACAGGGTGGTGGCGGATGACTGGTCCTGGGGTCTTTTCGCTCCCCTTGTCTGCTCAGGGTTCCTCCTCCAGGGGTCCTTGGTCCGTGCTCCCGATCACGTGAGGCACTGACTGCACTCCACAGTCTCAATTGGATTTTTATCGTCAAAAAACAGAGATTATGATTAATATATTTGTTTTGTCGCAACATGAAGCCTAAAATACCACGACGGAGACCACGGACTGTTGAACAACTTAAGCTGGACCACGGAAACGCCATATTGTCCGGTCCGCACAAATCTAGGATCACCGACACGTCATATTGTCCGGTCCATACGAGTACAGGACCACCGAAAGGTCATATTGTCCAGTCCTCATAAATCTAAGACCACCGACATGCTATATTGTCCGGTCCACACGCGAGTAGGACCACCGACACGTCATATTGTCCGGTCTGCATGCAACTAGGACCACCGACATGTCATATTGTCCGATCCGCATGCAACTAGGACCACCGACACGTCATATTGTCCGATCCGCATGCAACTAGGACCACCGACACGTCCTATTGTCTGGTCCGCACAAGTCTAGGACTACCGACACGTTATAATGTCCGGTCCGCACGCCACTAAGACCACCGACACGTCACATTGTCCGGTCTGCACAGGTCTATGACCACAGACACATCAAATTGTCCGATCCGCACGCCACTAGGACCACCGACACGTCACATTGTCCGGTCCACACAGGTCTAGGACTACCGACACGTTATATTGTCCGATCCGCACGCAACTAGGACCACCGACATGTCCCATTATCCGGGCCTCATAAATCTAAGACCACCGTCATGTCATATAGTCCGGTCCGCACGCCACTAGGACCACCGACACGTCACATTGTCCGGTCCATACGAATACAGGACTACCGAAAGGTCATATTGTCCAGTCCTCATAATTCTAAGACCACCGTCACGTCACATTGTCCGGTCTGCACAGGTCTATGACCACAGAGACATCATATTGTCCGGTACTCATAATTCTAAGACCACCGACATGTCATATATTGTCCGGTCCGCAGGCAACTAGGACCACCAACACGTCACATTGTCCTTTCTGCACAGGTCTATGACCACAGAAACATCATATTGTCCGGTCCACGCCACTAGGACTACCGACAAGTTATATTTTCCGGTCCACACGCAAGTAGGACCACCGACACGTCATATTATCCGGTCCACACACAACTAGGCCCACCGATACGTCATATTGTCCGGTCCGCAGGCAACTAGGACCACCGACACGTCATATTGTCTGGTCCGCACAGGTCTAGAACCACCGACACGTCATATTGTCCAGTCCTCATAAATCTAAGACCACCGACATGTCATATTGTCCGGGCCGCACACAACTAGGACCACCGACACGTCACATTGTCCGGTCTGCACAGGTCTATGACCACAGACACATCATATTGTCCGGTCCGCACGCCACTAGGACTACCGACACGTTATATTGTCCGGTCCACACGCAAGTAGGACCAACGACACATCATATTGTCCGGTCCGCATGCAACTGGGACCACCGACATGTCATATATTGTCCGGTCCGCAGGCAACTAGGACCACCGACACGTCATATTTTCCGGTCTGCACATGTCTATGACCACAGACACATCATATTGTCCAGTCCGCACGCCACTAGGACTACCGACACGTTATATTGTCCTGTCCACACGCAAGTAGGACCAACGACACATCATATTGTCCGGTCCGCATGCAACTGGGACCACCGACATGTCATATATTGTCCGGTCCGCATGCAACTAGGACCACCGACACGTCATATTGTCCGGTCCACACAGGTCTAGGACCACCGACACGTCATATTGTCCAGTCCTCATAAATCTAAGACCACCGACATGCCATATTGTCCAGTCTACACGCAAGTAGGACCACCAACACGTCATATTGTCCGGTCTGCACAGGTCTATGACCACAGACACAACATATTGTCCAGTCCGCACGCCACTAGGACTACCGACACGTTATATTGTCCGGTCCACACGCAAGTAGGCCCATCGACACGTCATATTGTCCGGTCCGCATGCAACTAGGACCACCGACACGTCATATCGTCCGGTCCATACGAGTACAGGACTACCGAAACGTCACATTGTCCAGTCCTCATAAATCTAAGACCACCGACACGTCATATTGTCCAGTCCACACGCGAGTAGGACCACAGACACGTCATATTATCCGGTCTGCACAGGTCTATGACCACAGACACATCGTATTGTCCGGTCCACATGCAACTAGGACCACCGACATGTCATATATTGTCTGGTCCGCAGGCAAGTAGGACCACCGACACGTTATATTGTCCGGTTCGCACAGGTCTAGGACCACCGACACGTCATATTGTCCGGTCCGCATGCAACTAGGACCACCGACACGTTATATTGTCCGGTTCGCACAGGTCTAGGACCACCGTCACGTCATATTGTCCGGTCCGCATGCAACTAGGACCACCGACACGTTATATTGTCCGGTTCGCACAGGTCTAGGACTACCGACACGTCATATTGTCCGATTCGCATGCAACTAAGACCACCGACACGTCACATTGTCCGGTCCTCATAAATCTAAGACCACCGTCATGTCATATTGTCCGGTCCGCACGCCACTAGGACTACCGACACGTCATATTGTCCAATCCGCGTGCAACTAGGACCACCGACACGTCATATTGTCCGGTCCACACAGGTCTAGGACCACCGACACGTCATATTGTCCAGTCCTCATAAATCTAGGACCACCGACATGCCATATTGTCCAGTCCACACGCGAGTAGGACCACCGACACGTCATATTGTCCGGTCTGCACAGGTCTATGACCACAGACACAACATATTGTCCAGTCCGCACGCCACTAGGACTACCGACACGTTATATTGTCCGGTCCACACGCAAGTAGGCCCATCGACACGTCATATTGTCCGGTCCACACGCGAGTAGGACCACAGACACGTCATATTATCCGGTCTGCACAGGTCTATGACCACAGACACATCGTATTGTCCGGTCCACATGCAACTAGGACCACCGACATGTCATATATTGTCCGGTCCGCAGGCAACTAGGACCACCGACACGTTATATTGTCCGGTTCGCACAGGTCTAAGACCACCGACACGTCATATTGTCCGGTCCGCATGCAACTAGGACCACCGACACGTTATATTGTCCGGTTCGCACAGGTCTATGACCACCGACACGTCATATTGTCCGGTCCGCATGCAACTAGGACCACCGACACGTTATATTGTCCGGTTCGCACAGGTCTAAGACCACCGACACGTCATATTGTCCGGTCCGCATGCAACTAGGACCACCGACACGTTATATTGTCCGGTTCGCACAGGTCTAAGACCACCGACACGTCATATTGTCCGGTCCGCATGCAACTAGGACCACCGACACGTTATATTGTCCGGTTCGCACAGGTCTATGACCACCGACACGTCATATTGTCTGGTCCGCATGCAACTAGGACTACAGACACGTCATATTGTCCGCTTCGCATGCAACTAAGACCACCGACATGTCACATTGTCCGGTCCTCATAAATCTAAGACCACCGTCATGTCATATTGTCCGGTCCGCACAGGTCTAGGACTACCGACACG
Source organism: Nerophis ophidion (assembly GCF_033978795.1). NCBI lineage: Eukaryota > Metazoa > Chordata > Actinopteri > Syngnathiformes > Syngnathidae > Nerophis > Nerophis ophidion. Next base: position 50,469,094 of record NC_084625.1, on the reverse strand, counting down.
TCATATTGTCCAATCCGCATGCAACTAGGAACACCGACACGTCACAATGTCCGGTCTGCACAGGTCTATGACCACAGACACATCAAATTGTCCGGTCCTCATAAATCTAAGACCCCCGTCATGTCATATTGTCCGGTGCGCATGCAACTAGGACCACCAACACGTCATATTGTCTGGTCCGCACAAGTCTAGGACTACCTACACGTTATAATGTCCGGTCCGCACGCCCCTAGGACCACCGACACGTCACATTGTCCGGTCTGCACAGGTCTATGACCACAGACACATCAAATTGTCCGGTCCGCACGCAACTAAGACTACCGACACGTCATATTGTCTGGTCCGCACAAGTCTAGGACTACCGACATGTTATAATGTCCGGTCCGCACGCCACTAGGACCACCAACATGTCACATTGTCCGGTCTGCACAGGTCTATGACCACAGACACATTAAATTGTCCGGTCCGCACGCAACTAAGACTACCGACACGTCATATTGTCTGGTCCGCACAAGTCTAGGACTACCGACATGTTATAATGTCCGGTCCGCACGCCACTAGGACCACCAACACGTCATATTGTCCGGTCTGCACAGGTCTATGACCACAGACACATTAAATTGTCCGGTCCGCACGCAACTAAGACTACCGACACGTCATATTGTCTGGTCCGCACAAGTCTAGGACTACTGACACGTTATAATGTCCGGTCCGCACGCCCCTAGGACCACCGACACGTCATATTGTCCGGTCTGCACAGGTCTATGATCACAGACACATCAAATTGTCCGATCCGCATGCAACTAGGACCACCGACACGTCATATTGTCTGATCCGCACAAGTCTAGGACTACCGACATGTTATAATGTCCGGTCTGCACGCCCCTAGGACCACCAACACGTCACATTGTCCGGTCTGCACAGGTCTATGACCACAGACACATCATATTGTCCGGTCCGCACGCAACTAAGACTATCGACATGTCATATTGTCTGGTCTGCACAGGTCTAAGACCACCGAAACGTTATATTGTCCGAACCGCACGCAACTAGGATTATAATTATCATATTTGTTTTGTCGCAACATGAAGCCTAAAACACCACGACGGAGACCCCGGACTGTTGAACAACTTAAGCTGTACATTAAGCAAGAATGGGAAAGAATTCCAACTGAAAAACTTCAAAAATTGGTTTCCTCAGTTCCCAAACGTTTACTGAGTGTTGTTCAAAGGAAAGGCCATGTAACACAGTGGTAAAAATGCGTCAGGACCACAGAGTTGGACCCTCAGGGACTGAGAGTTTAGGGTGTCCATACACCAGGGGTCACCAACGTGGTGCCCACGGTCACCAGGTAGCCCGTACGGTCCAGATGAGTTGCCCGCTGGCCTGTTCTAAAAATAGCTCAAATAGCAGCACTTACCAGTGAGCTGCCTCTATTTTTTAAAATTGTATTTGTTTACTAGCAAGCTGGTCTCGCTTTGCTCAACATTTTTTAATTCTAAGAGAGACAAAACTCAAATAGAATTTGAAAACCCAAGAAAATATTTTAAATACTTTTTTAATAAATTCATTTATTTTTTTATTTTGCTTCTTATGACTATTTTGGAGAAAAAATACAACCTTAAAAAGGATTTTAGGATTTTTAAACACATATACCGTTTTATGTTTTAAATTCCTTCCTTTTCTTTCCTGACAATTTAAATCAATGTTCAAGTATTTTTTTTTTTTATTGTAAAGAATAATAAATACATTTTAATTTACTTCTTTTAGCTTATGTTTTTTCGACAAATAATATTTGTGAAATATTTCTTCAAACTTATTATGATTAAAATTCCCCAAAAATATTCTTTGCAAATCTAGAAAATCTGTAGAATCAAATTGAATAAATTTTATTTCAAAGTATTTTGAATTTATTTTAACATTTTTGTTCTGGAAAAATCTAGAAGAAATAATGATTTGTCTTTGTTAGAAATATAGCTTGGTCCAATTTGTTATATATTCTATATATATATTCAGATTAGATTTTCATCAAAATTCTAAAATTAATCTTAATCAGGAAAAATGACTAATGATGTTCCATAAATTATTTTGAAAAATTTTTCAAAAAAATTCGAATTAGCTAGTTTTTCTCTTCTTTTTTTCATTAGAATTTAAAATTTTAAAATGTCAAAATTGAAGATAGACAATGTTTCAAAATTTATTTTTTTTGTGTTTTCTCCTCTTTTAAACTGTTCAATTAAGTGTTTTTTTCATCATTTATTCTCTACAAAAAAACCTTCCGTTAAAGGAAAAAAAAATGTATGACAGACAGAAACACCATTTTTTAAAGTGTGTATCAAACTGGTAGCCCTTGGCATTAATCAGTACCCAAGAAGTAGCCCTTGGTTTCAAAAAGGTTGGTGACCCCTGCCCTAAAATGTGAGTCATTGGACAGTCCTGGGCACTGAAGTTGATTGAAAACGTCTGAAAACCAAGGTAACTTTGACAGATCGCAAGGATTTTCTGTACAAATCAAGGTTAGCCATGTTTTTAGGTATGTTGGAACTCAAAGACGTTGGCCTGAGTCTTTGGGGAGGGGGTTTGAATATGAGACAAAATGTTTGTGTGGTGCCATCAGAGAGCATGTCGGAGCTTGTCCGCTTGGCCAGTTGTCAGTGGCATCCGAACGCAGCATTTTATCTCCCTTTCCCATCACTGCACTCCTGAAAGCAGAACTGTACTTGATTTTTGTTTGACATACCTCGAGAACCGGGGTCTCAAACTCGCAGCCCTCATTTTTGTGGACTTTTTGGCCACACCTCGTCGGACTCACCGTCCAGATTCAAATTTTTTTTGACTTTTTCTAAGATCCTTGAGTGCTTTTCTAGTATGAATTTAATATGGCACTAAAAATAACTGATAACCACAGGTGGGTAGAGAAGCCAGAAATTGTACTCGAGTAAGAGTACAGTTACTTTAGAGATTTATTACTCAAGTAAAAGTAAGGAGGAGTCACCCAAATATTTACTTGAGTAAAAGTAAAAAGTATGTTGCGAAAAAACTACTCAAGTACTGAGTAACTGATGAGTAACCTGTTTGTTTAATGATTACGGCAACAAGTAATGCACAAAAACATAAAAATAGCAACGAGCAAATTCAGAACCAGGAATATCTCTTAAGCAACTAAAAAAATATTATCAATCAATCAATCAATCAATGTTTACTTATATAGCCCTAAATCACTAGTGTCTCAAAGGGCTGCACAAACCACTACGACATCCTCGGTAGGCCCACATAAGGGCAAGGAAAACTCACACCCAGTGGGACGTCGGTGACAATAATGACCCAGTGGGACGTCGGTGACAATGATGACTATGAGAAACCTTGGAGAGGAGGAAAGCAATGGATGTCGAGCGGGTCCAACATGATACTGTGAAAGTTCAATCCGTAATGGATCCAACACAGTCGCGAGAGTCCAGTCCAAAGCGGATCCAACACAGCAGCGAGAGTCCCGTCCGTTCACAGCGGAGCCAGCAGGAAACCATCCCAAGCGGAGGCGGATCAGCAGCCGAAAAATTAAGGCAAATTGAGCCACAATAACTTAACAGCACCAAAGGCTCGGTAGGCATTGATTAATTGATTGATTGATTGATACTTTTATTATTAGATTGCACAGTACAGTACATATTACGTACAATTGACCACTAAATGGTAACACCCCAATAAGTTTTTCAACGTTAATCAAATACTCAAAAAATTACCAAGTCGAGGTGATCTACATCATATGTCCCACTCTCCTTTGTGGATCCGGTGGCCATGTACTGCTCGCCTGTGTATCGGCTGGGGACATCTCTGCGCTGCTGATCCGCCTCCGCTTGGGATGGTTTCCTGCTGGCTCCGCTGTGAACGGGACTCTCGCTGCTGTGTTGGATCTGCTTTGGACTGGACTCTCGCGACTGTGTTGGATCCATTATGGATTGAACTTTCACAGTATCATGTTAGACCCGCTCGACATCCATTGCTTTCCTCCTCTCCAAGGTTCTCATAGTCATCATTGTCACCGACGTCCCACTGGGTGTGAGTTTTCCTTGCCCTTATGTGGGCCTACCCAGGATGTCGTGGTGGTTTGTGCAGCCCTTTGAGACACTAGTGATTTAGGGCTATATAAGTAAACATTGATTGATTGATTGATATATACATATACATACACACATATCATATATATATATATATATATATATATACATACCTTTATATATACAGTATATAATTTGTATTTATTTATTTTGCGATTTTTGTTGACATGTTGAAGGTGTTTTAATGAATATACATGCATGTTTAACATATTGATTCCTATCTTTCATGAAGACAAGAATATAAGTTGGTGTATTACCTGATTCTGATGACTTGCATTGATTGGAATCAGACAGTATAGTGCTGATAATGTCCACGTTTTCAAATGGAGGAGAAAAAAAGTTCCTCCTTCCTGTCTAATACCACATGAAACTCGTTGGTTTTTGGCATCTTATTTGTCCAGCTTCCATATTCGTTTTTATACACTTTACAAGAAATACATTGGCGGCAAACTCCGTAGCTTGCTAGCTTGTTCGCGCTGGCTTTCGGAGACTCTTATTTTGTAAGCGCAGGCGCGATGGAGCGGCGCTTTTATTGTGAAGAGAGGAACTGGGCAATCAGTCTTTAGGCTTTTGACGGGAAGTACGGTTGAAATAAAAAGTGTCTTTTTTCCTTTACACCTTTGATTGATTGGTTGATTGGTTGATTGATTGAAACTTGTATTAGTAGATTGCACAGTACAGTACATATTCCGTACATTTGACTACTAAATGGTAACACCCCAATAAGTTTTTCAACATGTCGGGTTCTACGTGTGACGGTCATGTGACCACCTGGTTTTGTTTGATTGGTCCAACGTCACCAGTGACTGCATTTGATTGGTGAAACGCAGGCATGCGTAGTTCCTACTTTGAATGCGTGTCTGACAAAATCAAAACAAACAAAGCCTGCATTAACAGAGCGATAAAAAAAAAGTAGCGAATAGCGACCTGATTGCAGATAAATGGAGCAGAGTAAAAGTAGCGTTCCTTCTCTATAAATATACTCAAGTAAAAGTAAAAGTATGTTGCATAAAAACTACTCTTAGAAGTACAATTTATCCCAAAAGTTACTCAAGTAGATGTAACGGAGTAAATGTAGCGCGTTACTACCCACCTCTGCTGATAAGAATCGTATAAACCCCAAAACCAGTCAAGTTGGAACTAAAAAAGAACCAAATTCAATGATCTGTAAATCCTTTCCAACCTATATTCAATTGAATAGACTACAAGACAAGATACTTAACTTTGGATCTGGAAAACTTTGTTATTTTTTTGCTAATTTGGAATTTGATGCCTGCGATATGTTTTCAAAAAAGCTGGCAAAAAAGACTGAGAAAAGTGGAGGAATGCTCATCAAACACTTATTTGGAACATCCCACAGGTGAACGGGCTAATTGGGAACAGGCGGGTGCCGTGATTGGGTATAATCCGTGAAATGCTTAGTCGTTCCCGAACAAGGACGGGGCGAGGGTCACCCGCTTTGTGAACAAACGCCTGAGCAAATCGTCAAACAGTTTAAGAAGAACATTTCTCAAGCAGCTGTTGCAAGGAATTTAGGGATTTCACCATCTAAGGTCTGTAATATCATCGAAAGGTTCAGAGAATCTGGAGAAATCACTGCACGTAACATTGAATGATCGTTACCTTGGATCTGCATCAACAAGCGATGTCAGAGTGTAAAGGATATCACCACATGGGCGCAGGAAAACTTCAGAAAACCGCAAAAACCCATTTATCAACAACACCCAGAAAAAGAAATCCACCTGAAAAGCTTGAAAAATGTGTCTCCTCAATTCCCAAACTTTTACTGGGTTTTGCCCATTGCTCCCCTCACCTCCCAGGGGGTGATCAAGGGTGATGGGTCAAATGCAGAAAATAATTTCGCCACACCTAGTGTGTGTGTGACGATCATTGGTATTTTAACTTTAAAAATGCCCCTGTGACAATTTGTTTTGCAATGTGTTGCTGCCATTAAATTGTGAGTTAATGATTATTTGCACACACACAAAAAAAAATACAAGTTCCTCAGTTCGAGCGTTACATATCTTGTCTTTGCAGTCTATTCAATTATCTTGACTCAAAGTGCCTTATTCTTAGAAGTAGGGATGGGTGCCGGTCCCATTTTAACTGATACAATACCAGTCCTGGGTCCCTGGGAATCCACACCGGTGCTTAAAAATACCAAGTTTTGCTACTTCACCATCTACGCTCTGTAATATCATCAAAAGGTTCAGGGAATCTCGAGAAATCCCTGCAAGTAACATTGAATGCCCGTTACCTTGGAACTGCATCAACAAGCGATATCAGAGTGTAAAGGATATCACCACATGGGAACAGGAACAATTCAGAAAACCACTAAGTGACTACAATTTGTCGCTACATCGGTAAGGGTAAGTTAGAACTCTACTATGCAAAGCGAAAACCCATTTATCAACAACACCCAGAAAATAATTCCACCTGAAAAACTTCAAAAATTGGCCTCCTCAATTCCCAAACGTTTACTGAGTGTTGTTAAAAGGAAAGGCCATGTAACACAGTGGTAAAAATGCCGTGACAACTTTTTTGCAATGTGTTGCTGCCAATAAATTGTACGTTAATGATTATTTGCAAAAAAAAATAAATAAAAAAATACAAGTTCCTCAGTTCAAGCGTTAAATATCTTGTCTTTGCAGTCCATTCAATTATCTTGACTCAAAGTGCCTCATTCTTAGAAGTAGGGATGGGTGCTGATCTCATTTGAACCGATACGATACCAGTTTTGAGTCTCTGGGAATCCACATTGGTGCTTAACAATACCAAGTTTTGCTACTTCACCATCTATGGTCCGTCATATCATCAAAAGATTCAGGGAATCTTGAGAAATCCCTGCACGTAACATTGAATGCCCGTTACCTTGGATCTGCACCAACAAACGATATCAGAGTGTAAAGGATATCACCACATGGGCGCAGGAACACTTCAGAAAACCACCAAGTGACTACAATTCATCGCCACATCTGTAAGTGCACGTTAGAACTCTGCTATGCAAAGCGAAAACCCATTTATCAACAACACCCAGAAAAGAATTCCACCTGAAAAACTTCAAAAATTGGTTTCCTCAATTCGCAAACGTTTACTGAGTGTTGTTAAAAGGAAAGGTCATGTAACACAGTGGTAAAAATGCCCCTCTGCCAACTTTTTCGCAATGTGTTGCTGCCAATAAATTGTAAGTTAATGATTATTTGCGAAAAATAATAATAATAATACAAGTTCCTCAGTTCGAGCGTTAAATATCTTGTCTTTACAGTCTATTCAATTATCATGACTCAAAGTGCCTTATTCTTAGAAGTAGGGATGGGTGCCGTTCCCATTTGAACTGTTACAATACCAGTCCTGGGTGCCTGGGAATCCAAACCGGTGCTTAACAATACCAAGTTTTGATACTTCACCATCTACGGTCTGCAATATCATCAAAAGGTTCAGATAATCTGGTGAAATCACTGCACGTAAGCAATGAATGCCCGTTACCTTGGATCTGCATCAACAAACGATATCAGAGTGTAAAGGATATCACCACATAGGTGCAGGAACACTTCAGAAAACCGCCAAGTAACTATAATTTGTCGCCACATCTGTAAGTGCAAGTTAGAACTCTGCTATGCAAAGCGAAAACCCATTTATCAACAACACCCAGAAAAGAATTCCACCTGAAAAGCTTCAAAAATTGGTCTCCTCAATTCCCAAACGTTTACTGAGTGTTGTTAAAAGGAAAGGTCATGTAACACAGTGGTAAAAATGCCCCTCTCCCAACTTTTTCGCAATGTGTTGCTGCCAATAAATTGTAAGTTAATGATTATTTGCAAAAAAAAAAATAGAAATAAAAGTTACTCAGTTCGAGCGTTAAATATCTTGTCTTTACAGTCTATTCAATTATCATGACTCAAAGTGCCTTATTTTTAGAAGTAGGGATGGGTGCCTGTCCCATTTGAACTGATACAATACCAGTCCTGGGTCCCTGGGAATCCACACCGGTGCTTAAAAATACCAAGTTTTGCTACTTCACCATCCACGCTCTGTAATATCATCAAAAGGTTCAGGGAATCTCGAGAAATTCCTGCAAGTAACATTGAATGCCCGTTACCTTGGATCTGCATCAACAAGTGATATCTGAGTGTAAAGGATATCACCACGTGGGCGCAGTAACACTTCAGGAAACCACTAAGTGACTACAATTCATTGCCACATCTGTAAGTGCAAGTTAGAACTCTGCTATGCAAAGCGAAAACGCATTTATCAACAACACCCAGAAAAGAATTCCACCTGAAAAGCTTCAAAAATTGGTCTCCTCAATTTCCAAACGTTTACTGAGTGTTGTTAAAAGGAAAGGTCATGTAACACAGTGGTAAAAATGCCCCTGTGCCAACTTTTTTGCAATGTGTTGCTGCCAATAAATTGTAAGTTAATGATTATTTGCAAAAAAAAAAAAAAAAAATTAAAAATACAAGTTCCTCAGTTCGAGCGTTAAATATCTTGTCTTTACAGTCTATTCAATTATCATGACTCAAAGTGCCTTATTCTTAGAAGTAGGGATGGGTGCCGTTCCCATTTGAACTGATACAATACCAGTCCTGGGCCCCTGGGAATCCACACCGGTGCTTAAAAATACCAAGTTTTGCTACTTCACCATCTACGCTCTGCAATATCATCAAAAGGTTCAGGGAATCTCGAGAAATCCCTGCACGTAACATTGAATGCCCGTTACCTTGGATCTGCATCAACAAGCGGTATCAGAGTGTAAAGGATATCACCACAAGGGCGCAGTAACACTTCAGGAAACCACCAAGTGACTACAATTCATCGCCACATCTGTAAGTGCAAGTTAGAACTCTGCTATGCAAAGCGAAAACCTATTTATCAACAACACCCAGAAAAGAATTCCACCTGAAAAACTTCAAAAATTGGTCTCCTCAATTCCCAAACTTTTACTGAGTGTTGTTGAAAGGAAAGGTCATGTAACACAGTGGTAAAAATGACCCTGTGACAACTTTTTTGCAATGTGTTGCTGCCAATAAATTGTAAGTTAATGATTTTTTGCAAAAAAAAAAATAATAATAAAATAAAATAAAATACAAGTTCCTCAGTTCGAGCGTTAAAAATCTTGTCTTTGCAGTCTATTCAATTATCTTGACTCAAAGTGCCTCATTCTTAGAAGTAGGGATGGGTGCTGATCTCATTTGAACCGATACGATACCAGTTTTGAGTCTCTGGGAATCCACATTGGTGCTTAAAAATACCAGGTTTTGCTACTTCACCATCTACGCTCTGTAATATCATCAAAAGGTTCAGGGAATCTCGAGAAATCCCTGAAAGTAACATTGAATGCCCGTCACCTTGGATCTGCATCAACAAGCGATATCAGAGTGTAAACGATATCACCACATGGGAACAGGAACAATTCAGAAAACCACTAAGTGACTACAATTCGTCGCTACATCTGTACGTGCAAGTTAGAACTCTGCTATGCAAAGCGAAAACCCATTTATCAACAACACCCAGAAAATAATTCCACCTGAAAAACTTCAAAAATTGGTCTCCTCAATTCCCAAACTTTTACTGAGTGTTGTTAGAAGGAAAGGCCATGTAACACAGTGGTAAAAATGCCCGTGACAATGTGTTGCTGCCATTAAATTGTAAGTTAATGAGATGACATACCAAAACAACACTAAATTAAAGTGCACTTTTTGCACAGAAAGCCACTACAATAGTTTAAAACAAATAAAGTGCATGATGTCACACAAGATATTTCAATAACTGTCAAATAAAAATGAGCTGCACAATAGGAAATCAAATAGTGTGCGGTATGTCCTTCGCTATGTGGTAGCTTCCTGCGGATGTTAACTGTTGACTATTTTTTTTCATACGGCCGGAGATGTTGGCATGCAGAGTTTCAAGCACTCTTCATTCTCTCGCGGGTGACTTTTCAAATGATGCTACATTAGCAGCAATGCTACTTTTTGTAGCAACGCTTTTGCCGCATAAACGTTGAACATATTCCCGCTTGAAGCCAAACCCCCGTCGGACGACGGATCCCGTGCTGTTTTTTCTTAGAAATTAATTCTTCCTCCATCATACAATATCCAGACTGGGACCAAGGGAGAGGAGCGATAGTGTTTCCAGAATGCAGAGAGGGTAGGCAAATCTAATCTGTGTCAATATGAGCATGGAGCCAGTGGTAGAGCAGCATTAGCCTGCAGATAGTGCAGGCTTGTGGGAAGCTGATTAGATGCACTAGAAGTACAGAATCAGGCCAATGTTCTCTGGCACAGACATTAGACTCCGAAAAGATCACGTCAGAGGCAATGTGGCTCTTAAAGCGTCTATCGTATATCTCATGTGTGCAACTTTATAGTACGATCACTTAGCTCGATATAAAAATGAGCTTCATTTTTTTTAACGGAAGAACCTGCTGTTCTAAACGCGTCCACTGGATGTCGCAATAGCAATTCAAGTGTAACCCACATCCTTGGAGATGTCCGATATTATCGTCCGATAAATGCTTTTAAATGTAATATCGGAAATTATCGGTATCGGTTTCAAAACGCCGCTGTACGGAGTGGTACACGGACGTAGGGAAGAAGTGCAGAGCGCCAAAAAACCTTAAAGGCACACAAGTGAATGCCACGCATACTTGGTCAACAGCCACACATGTCACACTGAGGGTGGCCGTATGAACAACGTTAACACTGCGACAAATATGCGCCGCACCGTGAACCCGCACCAAACAATAATGACAAACACATTTTCAGGAGAACAACTGCACCGTAACACAACAGAGTAAACACCCAGAACCCCTTGCAGCACTAACTCTTACAGGACGCTACTACTTGAGTTGATTTATTTTTGGAAAACCTTGTTACATTGTTGAATGCATCCAGCGGGGCATCACGACAAAATTAGGCCTAATAATGTGTTGATTCCACGACTGTATATATCAGTTGATATCGGAATCGGTAAATAAGAGTTGGACAATATCAGAATATCGACAAAAAAGCCATTATCGTACATCTGTACACATCACACGACAATGTAAAAACAACGCTAACACTGCGACAAATATGCGGCGCACTGTGAACCCGCACCAAACAATCATGAAAAACACATTTTTGGGAGAACATCCGCACCGTAACACAACATAAACACAACAGAGTAAACACCCAGAACCCCTTGCAGCACTAACTCTTACGGGACGCTATTACTTGAGTTGATTTATTTTTGGAAAACCTTGTTACATTGTTGAATGCATCCAGCGGGGCATCACGACAAAATTAGGCCTAATAATGTGTTGATTCCACGACTGTATATATCAGTTGATATCGGAATCGGTAAATAAGAGTTGGACAATATCAGAATATCGACAAAAAAGCCATTATCGTACATCTGTACACATCACACATGACAATGTAAAAACAACGCTAACACTCCGACAAATATGCGCCGCACTGTGAACCCGCACCAAACAATCATGAAAAACACATTTTTGGGAGAACATCCGCACCGTAACACAACATAAACACAACAGAGTAAACACCCAGAACCCCTTGCAGCACTAACTCTTACGGGACGCTACTACTTGAGTTGATTTATTTTTGGAAAACCTTGTTACATTGTTGAATGCATCCAGCGGGGCATCACGACAAAATTAGGCCTAATAATGTGTTGATTCCACGACTGTATATATCAGTTGATATCGGAATCGGTAAATAAGAGTTGGACAATATCGGAATATCGACAAAAAAGCCATTATCGGACATCTGTACACATCACACATGACAATGTAAAAACAACGCTAACACTTCGACAAATATGCGCCGCACCGTGAACCCGCACCAAACAAGAATGACAAACACATTTTCGGGAGAACATCCGCACCGTAACACAACATAAACACAACAGAGCAAACACTGAGAACCCCTTGCAGCACTAACTCTTACGGGACGCTATTACTTGAGTTGATTTATTTTTGGAAAACCTTGTTACATTGTTGAATGCATCCAGCGGGGCATCACGACAAAATTAGGCCTAATAATGTGTTGATTCCACGACTGTATATATCAGTTGATATCGGAATCGGTAAATAAGAGTTGGACAATATCGGAATATCGACAAAAAAGCCATTATCGGACATCTGTACACATCACACATGACAATGTAAAAACAACGCTAACACTTCGACAAATATGCGCCGCACCATGAACCCGCACCAAACAAGAATGACAAACACATTTTCGGGAGAACATCCTCACCGTAACACAACATAAACACAACAGAGCAAACACCCAGAACCCCTTGCAGCACTAACTCTTACGGGACGCTACTACTTGAGTTGATTTATTTTTGGAAAACCTTGTTACATTGTTGAATGCATCCAGCGGGGAATCACAACAAAATTACGCCTAACAATGTGTTAATTCCACGACTGTATATAACGGTATCGGTTGATATCGGAATCGGTAAATAAGAGGTGGACAATATCGACAAAAAATCCATTATCGGACATCTGTGCACATCACACATGACAATGTTGAAAGATGACGTGTCAGCTGACTTTGAGCGCCTTCTGGATTGGCTGCGGCTAGTCCAATCAGCGCAGGTGACGAAATCTTCTTTAAGTGTAAATTATCCACTCACTGGATTAAATAACAAAAGTAAAGACGCAAATAATCAAGCCAATTGACCATCATCTTTTATAGTTCCGCGCAGCGCTCGCAATTGATTGAATGCGCGATGCGCACCCTGAACTCCATTGTAAAAACCCCAAAAGTTGCCACTTTGTGTAAATCGTAAATAAAACAGACTACACCAGATTCTCTGAACCTTTTGATGATATTATGCAACGTAGATGGTGAAATTCCTAAATTCCCCGCAATAGCTCGTTGAGAAATGTTGTTCTCAAAGTGTTCGACAATTTGCTCAGGCGTTTGCTGACAAAGTGGGGACCCTCACCCCATCCTTGTTTCTGAATGACCGAGCTTTTCCTGGAAACTGCTTTCATACCCAATCACGGCACCCACCTATTCCCAAAATAGCCTGTTCCCCTAGTGGGATGTTCCACATAAGTGTTTGATGAGCATTCCTCAACTTTATCAGTCTTTTTTTTTGCCACTTTTTTACCAACATATCCTGTTTGTTGCTAAGCAGACTTCGATGGATCGATCATAACCACTCGACTATTTGGACGCTCAACTAGGGGTAAAAGAAGACATGACTCTGGACATAACATTCAGAGGAACAGGAGCCTACTCGGTGGACTAGTGGTTAGAGATCGGTGTGAGTTCAAACCCCGGCCGAGTCATACCAAAGACTATAAAAATGGGACCCATTACCTAGTGTTTGTGTGACAACCACTGATACTTTAACTTAACAGAAAATCCTAGGATCCTGGCAACGTCACACCTTGGCCTGGCCGGTTGTTGCCAGGTAGACTTCAAGGGCTCAACCATAACTGCTCCAGAAATATGTTATGACAGCTGTGTAAAACTTAGGTCTGAAGGAGGCGGGCCTCCGCGACGGAGATCTAGTTGGAACAAGAACAGTCGCTATCTTGAGTTATCATGCAGGCGCAGGAACGCAGATAAACAGACGTGTTTGGATTCTTGATCTCGGTGACGTTACGTGGTTTTCCGGCCAGTTGTTGCGAGGCGGCTTTACTCGAGGCCACTAAATAAGCACTCGGTTGACTGGGAAATTTGGACCCCAGGGTAGGTACCGTTCAGATTCCAACAGATACGGTACCAATCCCTGGCACCAGGACTCAACAGTATACATCAGTACTATTGTCTGTGGTCATATGTTCATTTGTTTAGTAAGTACGGAAATTCAGCACCGTTTGATTGATACAGATTGTCGGTAATGGAGGTATGTGGGCTTTTATCAAGCCTCGGGAAGTTGAACGCCCCTGCCTTACATAGTTCTGGGTCACCCTTGGGCAAGGTGTAGCACCCGAATGCCCCCGCCATCAGGGTTACGATACCCCCCATGAAAGAGTCTAAGAGAGGATGCGTTACCCGGCCCGGAGGAAGCCTGGGGCCCTCCAGCCGAGAGCTGAGCCAGAAGGCAAAGCTCTCGGTCTACCGAGCTAATTCCTACTCTCACCTATGGTCATGAAATGCGGGTCATGACCGAATAAGTAAGATCGCGGATACAAGCGGCCGAAATTAGTTTTCTCAGAAGGGTGGCTGGCATCTCCCTTATAGATAGGGCGAGAAGTTGACCTAGAAATTTGCGACCCAGGGTAGGTACCGTTCAGATTCCAATAGATACGGTACCAATCCCTGGCACCAGGACTCAACAGTATACATCAGTACTATTGTCTGTGGTCATATGTTAATTTGTTTAGTAAGTACTGAAATTCAGCACCGTTTGATTGGTACAGATTGTCGGTAATGGAGGTATGTGGGCTTTTATCAAGCCTCGGGGAGTTGAACGCCCCTGCCTTACATAGTTCTGGGTCACCCTTGGGCAAGGTGTAGCACCCGAATGCCCCTGCCATCAGGGTTATGATACCCCCCCATGAAAGAGTCTAAGAGAGGATGCGTTACCCGGCCCGGAGGAAGCCCTGGGGCCCCCCAGCCAAGAGCTGAGCCAGAAGGCAAAGCTCTCGGTCTACCGAGCTATCTACATTCCTACTCTCACCTATGGTCATGAAATGCGGGTAATGACCGAATAAGTAAGATCGTGGATACAAGCGGCCGAAATTAGTTTTCTCAGAAGGGTGGCTGGCATCTTTCTTATAGATAGGGCGAGAAGTTGACTGGGAAATTTGGAACCCAGGGTAGGTACCGTTCAGATTCCGAACAGATACGGTACCAATCCCCTGGCACCAGGACTCAACAGTATACATTTTCAGTACTATTGTGTGTGGTCATATGTTAATTTCTTTAGTAAGTACTGAAATTCAGCACCGTTTGATTGATACAGATTGTCGGTAATGTAGGTATGAGGGCTTTTATCAAGCCTCGGGGAGTTGAATGCCCCTGCCTTACATAGTTCTGGGTCACCCTTGGGCAAGGTGTAGCACCCGAATGCCCCCGCCATCAGGGTTACGATACCCCCCATGAAAGAGTCTAGGAGAGGATGCGTTACCCGGCCCGGAGGAAGCCCTGGGCCGTCCAGCCGAGAGCTGAGCCATAAGGCAAAGCTCTCGGTCTACCGAGCTATCTACATTCCTACTCTCACCAATGGTCATGAAATGCGGGACATGACCGAAAGAGTAAGATCGCGTTTACAAGCGGCCGAAATGAGTTTCCTCAGAAGGGTGGCTGGCATCTTTCTTACAGATAGGGCGAGAAGTTGACTGGGAAATTTGGAACCCAGGGTAGGTACCGTTCAGATTCAAACAGGTACGGTACCAATCCCTGGCACCAGGACTCAACAGTATACATCAGTACTATTGTCTGTGGTCATATGTTCATTTGTTTAGTAAGTACTGAAATTCAGCACCGTTTGATTGATACAGATTGTCTGTAATGTAGGTATGTGGGCTTTTATAAAGCTTCGGGGAGTTGAACGCCCCTGCCTTACATAGTTCCGGGTCACCCTTGGGCAAGGTGTAGCACCCGAATGCCCCCGCCATCAGGGTTACGATACCCCCCATGAAAGAGTCTAAGAGAGGATGCGTTACCCGGCCTGGAGGAAGCCCTGGGCCGTCCAGCCGAGAGCTGAGCCAGAAGGCAAAGCTCTCGGTCTACCGAGCTAATTCCTACTCTCACCTATGGTCATGAAATGCGGGACATGACCGAAAGAGTAAGATCGCGGATACAAGCGGCCGAAATGAGTTTCCTCAGAAGGTTGGCTGGCATCTCCCTTATAGATAGGGCGAAAAGTTGACTGGGAAATTTGGAACCCAGGGTAGGTACCGTTCAGATTCCAACAGATACGGTACCAATCCCTGGCACCAGGACTCAACAGTATACATTTTCAGTACTATTGTCTGTGATCATATGTTAATTTGTTTAGTAAGTACTGAAATTCAGCACCGTTTGATTGATACAGATTGTCGGTAGTGTAGGTATGAGGGCTTTTATAAAGCCTCGGGGAGTTGAACGCCCCTGCCTTACATAGTTCCGGGTCACCCTTGGGCAAGGTGTAGCACCCGAATGCCCCCGCCATCAGGGTTACGATACCCCCACATGAAAGAGTCTAAGAGAGGATGCGTTACCCTGCCCGGAGGAAGCCCTGGGCCGTCCAGCCGAGAGCTGAGCCAGAAGGCAAAGCTCTCGGTCTACCGAGCTAATTCCTACTCTCACCTATGGTCATGAAATGCGGGTCATGACCGAATAAGTAAGATCGCGGATACAAGCGGCCGAAATTAGTTTTCTCAGAAGGGTGGCTGGCATCTCCCTTATAGATAGGGCGAGAAGTTGACTGGGAAATTTGCGACCCAGGGTAGGTACCGTTCAGATTCCAACAGATACGGTACCAATCCCTGGCACCAGGACTCAACAGTATACATCAGTACTATTGTCTGTGGTCATATGTTAATTTGTTTAGTAAGTACTGAAATTCAGCACCGTTTGATTGATACAAATTGTCGGTAATGTAGGTATGTGGGCTTTTATAAAGCCTCGGGGAGTTGAACGCCCCTGCCTTACATAGTTCTGGGTCACCCTTGGGCAAGGTGTAGCACCCGAATGCCCCTGCCATCAGGGTTACGATACCCCCCATGAAAGAGTCTAAGAGAGGATGCGTTACCCGGCCTGGAGGAAGCCCTGGGCCGTCCAGCCGAGAGCTGAGCCAGAAGGCAAAGCTCTCGGTCTACCGAGCTAATTCCTACTCTCACCTATGGTCATGAAATGCGGGTCATGACCGAAAGAGTAAGATCGCAGATACAAGCGGCCGAAATTAGTTTTCTCAGAAGGGTGGCTGGCATCTCCCTTATAGATAGGGCGAGAAGTTGACTGGGAAATTTGCGACCCAGGGTAGGTACCGTTCAGATTCCAACAGATACGGTACCAATCCCTGGCACCAGGACTCAACAGTATACATCAGTACTATTGTCTGTGGTCATATGTTCATTTGTTTAGTAAGTACTGAAATTCAGCACCGTTTGATTGATACAGATTGTCGGTAATGGAGGTATGTGGGCTTTTATCAAGCCTCGGGAAGTTGAACGCCCCTGCCTTACATAGTTCCGGGTCACTCTTGGGCAAGGTTTAGCACCCGAATGCCCCCGCCATCAGGGTTACGATACCCCCGATGAAAGAGTCTAAGAGAGGATGCGTTACCCGGCCCGGAGGAAGCCCTGGGCCTTCCAGCCGAGAGCTGAGCCAGAAGGCAAAGCTCTCGGTCTACCGAGCTATCTACATTCCTACTCTCACCCATGGTCATGAAATGCGGGACATGACCGAAAGAGTAAGATCGCGTTTACAAGCGGCCGAAATGAGTTTCCTCAGAAGGGTGGCTGGCATCTTTCTTATAGATAGGGTGAGAAGTTGACTGGGAAATTTGGAACCCAGGGTAGGTACCGTTCGGATTCAAACAGATACGGTACCAATCCCTGGCACCAGGACTCAACAGTATACATTTTCAGTACTATTGTCTGTGATCATATGTTAATTTGTTTAGTAAGTACTGAAATTCAGCACCGTTTGATTGATACAGATTGTCGGTAGTGTAGGTATGAGGGCTTTTATAAAGCCTCGGGGAGTTGAACGCCCCTGCCTTACATAGTTCTGGGTCACCCTTGGGAAAGGTGTAGCACCCGAATGCCCCCGCCATCAGGGTTACGATACCCCCCCATGAAAGAGTCTAAGAGAGGATGCGTTACCCGGCCCGGAGGAAGCCCTGGGCCGTCCAGCCGAGAGCTGAGCCAGAAGGCAAAGCTCTCGGTCTACCGAGCTATCTACATTCCTACTCTCACCTATGGTCATGAAATGCGGGTCATGACCGAAAGAGTAAGATCGCGGATACAATCGACCGAGAGATAGGGCAAGAAGTTCAGTCACCCGAGAGAGACTCGGAGTAGAGCCGGTGCTCCTTTGCTTGGAAAGGAGCCAGCTTAGGTGGTTCGGGCATCTCGTGCGGATGCCTCACCAGCGTCTCCCTAGGGAGGTCCTCGTTGCACGTCCCACTGGGAAGAGACCCCGCGGGATGCCAAGGACCAGATAGGGGGATTACATTTCCTCTCTGGCCTGGGAATGCTTCGGGATCCCCTAGGAGGAAGTTGCTAATGTTGCTCTGGAGAGGGAAGTCTGGGGGTCTCTGCTGGAGCTGTTGTCCCCGCGACCTGATTCCGGATAAGCGGTTGAAGATGGATGGACTGTCGGTAGTAAAAAAAAGGATAGATTTCGGTATCCATCCTTAATTGTGACTGACCAAGAGAAAGCAGGAATAGGTAGAGATACAAATCAAGAAAAAATGCTTAACAACTGCTTCTGCAGGGGTTCCGGTCTAAAAACCATTTAGACATTTTCCGGTTGAGCGAACTTTCAACACATGGTTTGCCCCTACTTTCCTCTGGGAGTCCACCCTCCCCTGCAACTGATCTTGTCAGAACCTTTACTTGTACGGTTGTCTTGTTAGGCACTCCTTCATCTTTGGCCCCCGGGTCCCCCCAAGTGTGACCTGGTCAGCCACTTTTCTGCCTCATCTCCTTTCCTTTCCTTCTCTTTGTGGACCCCTCTGTCAGCCGGCAGGTCAATGAGATAATAGACTTGAACACCACAGGGAGTAGAGGAGACTATCCGGTCCAGGGTTATTAGGGCCTACCCACACCAGGCCAGTCATGGAATGCTGGACTTGGCCGTGATTTATCTTCTTTCTCCTGGCGATTACTAACTTTGATTTTAAGTGACATGTCTTTATAAAGTGGGACGGATAGCAGCTGTTACGTATTAGTGCTGGTGTTGACGTCCCGAAGGCCGTTAGACGGGGATGGAACTGAGACCTGCTGTTGAACATCCCAGCGGACCCGAGACATTGAAACCACGTTGATTATGCGTACATGTTCTTTAAAACTGACTTAGAAAGAATGTTGCAAAATAGTTGTATTTGTAAATTGAGACAACGTGGATGTCTAATGTTGGATCCACGATGTTGGTTGGAAAATGACCAAAATTGTAATGGTCAAATCCACATCAGAACCCAAAATTGATGAAATCAACGTCACCATGGACTGGACTCTCACTATTATGTTAGACCCACTA
The DNA here is from genome assembly GCF_033978795.1 of Nerophis ophidion. Taxonomy (NCBI): domain Eukaryota; kingdom Metazoa; phylum Chordata; class Actinopteri; order Syngnathiformes; family Syngnathidae; genus Nerophis; species Nerophis ophidion. The sequence goes on along the minus strand of NC_084625.1, from coordinate 50,449,818 downwards.
TGGACTGGACTCTCACTATTATGTTAGATCCACTTTGGACTGAACTCTCACACTATTATGTTAGACCCACTATGGACTGGACTCACACTATTATGTTAGGTCCACTATGGACTGGACTCTCACACTATTATGTTAGATCCACTATGGACTGGACTCTCACACTATTATGTTAGATCCACTATGGACTGGACTCTCACTATTATGTTAGATCCACTATGGACTGGACTCTCCCCATTATGTTGGATCTACTATGGACTGAACTCTCACACTATTATGTTAAATACACTCTGGACTGGACTCTCACACCATTATGTTAGATCCACTATGGACTGAACTTTCACACTATTATGTTAGATCCACTATGGACTGGACTCTCACTATTATGTTAGATCCACTATGGACTGAACTCTCACACTATTATGTTAAATCCACTTTTTACTGGACTCTCACACTATTATGTTAGATCCACTCTGGACTGGACTCTCACACTATTATGTTAGATCCAGTATGGACTGGACTCTCACTATTATGTTAGCTCCACTCTGGACTGAAACCTCACACTATTATGTTAGATCCACTATGGACTGGACTCTCACACTATTATGTTAGATCCACTCTGGACTGGACTCTCCCACTATTATGTTAGATCCACTCTGGACTGGACTCTCACACTATTATGGTAGATCCAGTATGGACTGGACTCTCACTATTATGTTAGCTCCACTCTGGACTGAAACCTCACACTATTATGTTAGATCCACTATGGACTGGACTCTCACTATTATGTTGGATCAACTTTGGACTGAACTCTCACACTATTATGTTAGATCCACTATGGACTGGACTCTCACTATTATGTTGGATCCACTATGGACTGGACTCTCGAACTATTATGTTAGATCCACTATGGACTGAACTCTCACTATTATGTTGGATCCACTATGGACTGGACTCTCGAACTATTATGTTAGATCCACTATTGACTGGACTCTCACACTATTATGTTAGATCCACTATGGACTGAACTCTCACTATTATGTTGGATCCACTATGGACTGGACTCTCGAACTATTATGTTAGATCCACTATTGACTGGACTCTCACACTATTATGTTAGATCCACTATGGACTGAACTCTCACACTATTATGTTAGATCCACTATTGATTGGACTCTCACACTATTATGTTAAATCCACTTTTTACTGAACCTTCACACTATTATGTTAGATCCATTCTGGACTGGACTCTAACACTATTATGTTAAATCCACTCTGGACTGGACTCTCACAGTATTGTTAGATCCACTATGGACTGGACTCTCACTATTATGTTAGATCCACTATGGACTGGAATCTCACTATTATGTTGGATCCACTATGGACTGGACTCTCACTATTATGTTAGATCCACTATGGACTGGACTCTCACACTATTATGTTAAATCCACTCTGGACTGGACTCTCACACTATTATGTTAGATCCAGTATGGACTGGACTCTCACTATTATGTTAGATCCACTATGGACTGGACTCTCACTATTATGTTAGATCCACTATGGACTGGACTCTCCCTATTATGTTAGATCCACTATGGACTGGACTCTCACTATTATGTTAGATCCACTATGGACTGGACTCTCACTATTAAGTTAGATCCACTATGGACTGGACTCTCACTATTATGTTGGATCAACTTTGGACTGAACTCTCACACTATTATGTTAAATCCACTCTGGACTGGACTCTCACTATTATGTTAGAGCCACCATGGACTGGACTCTCACTATTATGTTAGATCCACTATGGACTGGACTCTCACTATTATGTTAGACCCACTATGGACTGGACTCTCACACAATTATGTTAGATCCACTATGGACTGGACTCTCACTATTATGTTAGACCCACTATGGACTGGACTCTCACACTATTATGTTAAATCCACTCTGGACTGGATTCTCTCACTATTATGTTAGATCCACTATGGACTGGATTGTCACACTATTATGTTAGATCCACTATGGACTGGACTCTCACTATTATGTTAGCTCCACTCTGGACTGAAATCTCACACTATTATGTTAGATCCACTATGGACTGGACTCTCACTATTATGTTGGATCAACTTTGGACTGAACTCTCACACTATTATGTTAAATCCACTCTGGACTGGACTCTCACTATTATGTTAGAGCCACCATGGACTGGACTCTCACTATTAAGTTGGATCCACTATGGACTGGACTCTCACTATTATGTTAGATCCACTATGGACTGGACTCTCACTATTATGTTAAATCCACTCTGGACTGGACTCTCACTATTATGTTAGAGCCACCATGGACTGGACTCTCACTATTATGTTAGATCCACTATGGACTGGACTCTCACTATTATGTTAGACCCACTATGGACTGGACTCTCACACAATTATGTTAGATCCACTATGGACTGGACTCTCACTATTATGTTAGACCCACTATGGACTGGACTCTCACACAATTATGTTAGATCCAGTATGGACTGAACTCTCACACTATTATGTTAAATCCACTCTGGACTGGATTCTCTCACTATTATGTTAGATCCACTATGGACTGGATTGTCACACTATTATGTTAGATCCACTATGGACTGGACTCTCACTATTATGTTAGCTCCACTCTGGACTGAAATCTCACACTATTATGTTAGATCCACTATGGACTGGACTCTCACTATTATGTTGGATCAACTTTGGACTGAACTCTCACACTATTATGTTAAATCCACTCTGGACTGGACTCTCACTATTATGTTAGAGCCACCATGGACTGGACTCTCACTATTATGTTGGATCCACTATGGACTGGACTCTCACTATTATGTTAGACCCACTATGGACTGGACTCTCACTATTATGTTAGATCCACTATGGACTGGACTCTCACACAATTATGTTAGATCCACTATGGACTGGACTCTCACTATTATGTTAGACCCACTATGGACTGGACTCTCACACAATTATGTTAGATCCACTATGGACTGGACTCTCACTATTATGTTAGACCCACTATGGACTGGACTCTCACACTATTATGTTAGATCCACTATGGACTGGACTCTCACTATTATGTTAGATCCACTATGGACTGAACTCTCACTATTATGTTAGCTTCACTATGGACTGGACTGTCACTATTATGTTAGATCCACTATGGACTGGACTGTCACTATTATGTTAGATCCACTATGGACTGGACTATCACTATTATGTTAGATCCACTATGGACTAGACTCTCACTATTATGTTAGACCCACTATGGACTGGACTCTCACACAATTATGTTGGATCCACTATGGACTGGACTCTCACTATTATGTTAGACCCACTATGGACTGGACTCTCCCCATTATGTTGGATCTACTATGGACTGAACTCTCACACTATTATGTTAAATACACTCTGGACTGGATTCTCTCACTATTATGTTAGATCCACTATGGACTGGACTCTCACTATTATGTTAGATCCACTTTGGACTGAACTCTCACACTATTATGTTAGATCCACTATGGACTGGACTCTCACACAATTATGTTAGATCCACTATGGACTAGACTCTCACTATTATGTTAGACCCACTATGGACTGGACTCTCCCCATTATGTTGGATCTACTATGGACTAAACTCTCACACTATTATGTTAAATCCACTCTGGACTGGATTCTCTCACTATTATGTTAGATCCACTACGGACTGGACTCTCACTATTATGTTAGATCCACTATGGACTGGACTCTCACACAACTATGTTAGATCCACTATGGACTGGACTCTCAGTATTATGTTCGACCCACTATGGACTGGACTCTCACTATTATGTTAGATCCACTATGGACTGGACTCTCACTATTATGTTAGATCCACTATGGACTGGACTCTCCCTATTATGTTAGATCCACTATGGACTGGACTTTCACAATATTATGTTAGACCCACTATGGACTGGACTCTCACTATTATGTTAAATCCACTATGGACTGGACTCTCACACAATTATGTTAGATCCACTATGGACTGGACTCTCAGTATTATGTTCGACCCACTATGGACTGGACTCTCACTATTATGTTAGATCCACTATGGACTGGACTCTCAATATTATGTTAGATCCACTATGGACTGGACTCTCCCTATTATGTTAGATCCACTATGGACTGGACTTTCACAATATTATGTTAGACCCACTCGACATCCATTGCATCCGATCTCCCCATGAGGGTTTTGAAAGTGGATCCAACATTGACGTCCCACTGGGAGTTTTTCCTTGCCCTTCTGCGGGCTCTGAACCGATGATGTCGTTGTGGCTTGTGCAGCCCTTTGAGACACTTGCGATTTAGGGCTATATAAATAAACATTCACTGATTGATTGATTGAAACGGGCAGAGTCCTGGGTCAATCCAACTTCTTTGGTCATGGCGACACAATCCCTAATCATCGGGTCGGTTTTTTTCCACGTTTGTTCCAAGTGCCCGTGACGCTTTCTTTCCATATCGGGACTTGGCGCTCCTTCTTAGAGTCCCGGCCTCCTAAATAAGACGCCTCGGGCTGGTTTTACCTCGGCCTATCATCTCTTTCTGGCATTGTTGCAGAGCCACGGACTTTGCTGGGTCTGCACCACCAGGTCATTCTTGTGGTTCTTGAAACTTCGGCCTTGGGTCGGTTTCGGAGGCCACAGCATCTGTTTCAGTCGGCATCCGTGCGCCCGAAATGGATTTCCAGGATCTGGTCTTCCTACTTGGAACCTTTTTTTTTCTTAGATTTCCAAGACATCCGTGTTATCATCTTCGCTTATAACACCCCATCCGTCACGCCAAAGACTACAACCCTCATTAGGAGGCGACTGTGATGGAAGTGTCTCACATCAATGCGGGTCATTACACAAACCCCCAAAACCAGTGAAGTTGTCACGTTGTGCAAATGCTAAATAAAAAGAGACTACAAGATTTGCAAATCCTTTTCAACGTATATTCAATCGAACAGACTGCGAAGACAAGATACTTAACGTCCGAATTGGTAAATAATGTTATTTTTGGCAAATATTAACTCATTTAGAATGTGATGCCTGCACCGTGTTTCAAAAAAGCTGGCACAAGTGGCAAAAAGGACCGAGGACGTTGAGGAACGCTCATCAAACGCTTATTTGGAACATCCCACGGGTGAACGGGGTATAAAAGCAGCTTCCGTGAAATGCTCAGTCGTTCGCAAACAAGGACGGGGCGAGTGTCGCCGCTTTGTCGACAAATGCGTGGGCCAATTGTTTAAGGACAACATTTCCCATGGGATTTAGGGATTCCACCATCCACGCTCCGTGATATCATCAAAAGGTTCAGAGAATCTTGAGAAATCACTGCACGCAAGCGATGGTGTTACGAGCCTTCGATCACTCAGGCGGTTACTGCATCAAAAAGAGACATCGGTGTGTAAAGGATATCACCACGTGGGCTCTGGAAAACTGCAGAAAAACAATGTCAGTAATCAGAATCAGAATCATTTTATTTGTAACTGCAGTCGGTCGCTACATCTGTAAGTGCAAGTTTAAACTATACCGCGCAAAGCCAAAGCCATTTATCAACAACACCCGGAAACGCCACCGGCTACGCTGGGCCCAAGCTCATCCGAGATGGACTGATGCAAAGTGGAAAACTGTTCTTTGGTCTGTCAAGTGTACATTTCAAATCGTTTTTTTTGGGGAAACTGTGGCCGTCAAGTCCTCTGGAACAAAGAGGATACAAAAAACATCCAGATTGTTCTAGGCGCAAAGTGTAAAAGCCAGAATCTGTGATGGTATGGGGGTTTATTAGTGCCCAAGGCATGGGTAACTTACACATCTGTGAAAGCGTCATTAATTCTGAAAGGTACATACAGGTTTTGGAGCCAGCCAAGCATTGTTATCATGGACGCCCCTGCTTATTTCAGCAAGACAACGCCAAGCCACGTGTTACAACAGCGTGGCTTCGTAGTAAAAGAGTGTGGGTACTAGATTGGCCTGCCTGTAGTCCAGACCTGTCTCCCATTGAAAATGTGTGGCGTAGTATGAAGCCTAAAATACCACAACGGAGACCCCGGACTGTTGAACAACTTAAACTGTTCATCGAGCAAGAATGGGGAAGAATTCCAACGGAAAATGTCTCTCTTCAGTTCCCAGACATTTACTGATTGTTGTTAAAAGGAAAGGCCATGTACCACAGTGGTAAAAATGCCTCATTTTTAGAAGTAGAGATGGGTGCCGTTCCCATTTGATCCAATACGATACCAGTTCTGGGTCCCTGGGAATCCACACCGGTGCTTAACATTACCAAGTTTTAGTACTTTACCATCTACGCTCCGTAATATCATCAAAAAGTTCAGGGAATCTGGAGAAATCACTGCCCGTTACCTTGGATCTGCATCAACAAGCGATATCAGAGTGTAAAGGATATCACCACATGGGCGCAGGTACACTTCAGAAAACCACTAAGTGACTACAATTTATCGCTACATCTGTAAGTGCAAGTTAGAGCTCTACTATGCAAAGCGAAAGCCCATTTATCAACAACACCCAGAGAAGAATTCCACCTGAAAAGCGTCAAAAATTGGTCTCCTCAATTCCCAAACGTTTACTGAGTGTTGTTAAAAGGAAAGGCCATGTAACACAGTGGTAAAAATGCCTCATTCTTAGAAGTAGAGATGGGTGCCGTTCCCATTTGATCCAATACGATACCAGTTCTGGGTCCCTGGGAATCCACACCGGTGCTTAACATTACCAAGTTTTAGTACTTCACCATCTACGCTCTGTAATATCATCAAAAAGTTCAGGGAATATGGAGAAATCACTGCCCGTTACCTTGGATCTGCATCAACAAGTGATATCAGAGTGTAAATGATATCACCACATGGGCACAGGAACACCTCAGAAAACCACTAAGGGACTACAATTTGTCGCTACATCTGTAAGTGCAAGTTAGAACTCTACTATGCAAAGCGAAAGCCCATTTATCAACAACACCCAGAGAAGAATTCCACCTGAAAAGCGTCAAAAATATGTCTCCTCAATACCCAAACGTTTACTGAGTGTTGTTAAAAGGAAAGGCCATGTAACACAGTGGTAAAAATGCCTCATTCTTAGAAGTAGAGATGGGTGCCGTTCCCATTTGATCCAATACGATACCAGTTCTGGGTCCCTGGGAATCCACACTGGTGCTGAACATTACCAAGTTTTAGTACTTCACCATCTACGCTCTGTAATATCATCAAAAAGTTCAGGGAATATGGAGAAATCACTGCCCGTTACCTTGGATCTGCATCAACAAGCGATATCAGAGTGTAAAGGATATCACCACATGGGTGCAGGAACACTTCAGAAAACCACTAAGTGACTACAATTTATCGCTACATCTGTAAGTGCAAGTTAGAGCTCTACTATGCAAAGCGAAAGCCCATTTATCAACAACACCCAGAGAAGAATTCCACCTGAAAAGCGTCAAAAATTGGTTTCCTCAATTCCCAAACGTTTACTGAGTGTTGTTAAAAGGAAAGGCCATGTAACACAGTGGTAAAAATGCCTCATTCTTAGAAGTAGAGATGGGTGCCGTTCCCATTTGATCCAATACGATACCAGTTCTGGGTCCCTGGGAATCCACACTGGTGCTGAACATTACCAAGTTTTAGTACTTCACCATCTATGCTCTGTAATATCATCAAAAAGTTCAGGGAATATGGAGAAATCACTGCCCGTTACCTTGGATCTGCATCAACAAGCGATATCAGAGTGTAAAGGATATCACCACATGGGTGCAGGAACACTTCAGAAAACCACTAAGTGACTACAATTTATCGCTACATCTGTAAGTGCAAGTTAGAGCTCTACTATGCAAAGCGAAAGCCCATTTATCAACAACACCCAGAGAAGAATTCCACCTGAAAAGCGTCAAAAATTGGTTTCCTCAATTCCCAAACGTTTACTGAGTGTTGTTAAAAGGAAAGGCCATGTAACACAGTGGTAAAAATGCCTCATTCTTAGAAGTAGAGATGGGTGCCGTTCCCATTTGATCCAATACGATACCAGTTCTGGGTCCCTGGGAATCCACACCGGTGCTTAACATTACCAAGTTTTAGTACTTTACCATCCACGCTCCGTAATATCATCAAAAAGTTCACGGAATCTGGAGAAATCACTGCCCGGTACCTTGGATCTGCATCAACAAGCGATATCAGAGTGTAACTGATATCACCACATGGGCACAGGAACACCTCAGAAAACCACTAAGGGACTACAATTTGTCGCTACATCTGTAAGTGCAAGTTAGAACTCTACTATGCAAAGCGAAAGCCCATTTATCAACAACACCCAGAGAAGAATTCCAGCTGAAAAGCGTCAAAAATTGGTCTCCTCAATTCCCAAACGTTTACTGAGTGTTGTTAAAAGGAAAGGCCATGTAACACAGTGGTAAAAATGCTACAGTGGCAACTTTTTTGCAATGTGTTGCTGCCATTAAATTCTAAATTAGTGATTATTTGCAAATTAATAAATGAAGTTTGTCAGTGTGAACATGAAATATCTTGTCTTTGCTGTCTTTTCTATTGAATATAAGTTGAAAAGGATTTGCAACTCATTGTATTCTGTTTTTATTTACCATTTACACAACGTGACATTTTTACTGCTTTGGGGTTTTGTACATTATATTATATACTTTAATTTTGCAATTTTAATTTGACTACTATTGACTATGAAGATATCTGCTGGTCCGTGTGGGGACCCGGAAGCAGAGTCAGCACTGGGTTTGAAGCCCGGACGGAAAGAGGCAGAAGATAAAAGCCAAGTGGAAGTTATAAGTAAAAGGCAGAAGAGGGCTTTGAGAGGCCGAGGGTAAAGTCCGAGAAGATAGCGGTGGAAAGTGGACGAGATAGAGAACGTAGTTTGGCGAAGGAAAGTTGCTTTTAGCGAAGGGGGAGAGGATAACTTGGACAGGAGATGCTTTGCAGAGAGTCAGTAGCACCTCACAACACAGACACTTTATCTCCAGACCTTCCTCCCCCCCAAAAAGTGATAAGAGCAGTTGCTACTTTCAGTCACGTTCATTTCTGCACGCATCTTTCTTGCAAACAAGCACGGACATTTTGATTATTCTGGCTGTGCTCTTGTATTATGTCACATAATGTAGTTCATCAAAACACGTGTGTCAAATAGTGGTTTTATTATATATATACACACAGTATATACATATATATAAACGTATATATATATGTATATATATATGTATATATGTATATATGTATATATATATACACACACACACACATTAACATACATATATACAAATATACACTAACGTACATATATGCATATATACACATATATACATATATACATATATACATTCATACATATATATACATATGTAAATACATACTGTATATACATACATATATTACATATATACATATATTAATGCATATTTATGTATATGTGTATATGAATGTATATTTAAACATATATGTGTATATACTTATATATGTATATATGTGTGTGTATATATATATATATATATATATATATATACATATATATTTATATATACATATATATACACACATACATGTATATATCTACATATATATGTATACATTTATGTGTATACATATATATATACATATATATACAAATATATGTATATATACATATATATGTATATATATACATATATATATATATATACATACACACATATATATATATATACACACATATATATATATATATACACATACATACACACATATATATATATATATATATATATATATATATATATATACATACACACATATATATATATATATATATATATATATATACATACACACATATATATACATATATATATATATATATATATATATATATATATTTATATACTGTATATATATATATATATATATATATATATATATATATATATATATATATATATATTTATATATATATATATATATATATATATATGTATATACACACACAAATTTTTTCCGCATTAAAAGTACCTTCGGTTGGCACGAACCAGACCTTTTCCACGGTACAACATATGTGGGGGTTCTTTGGCATGTTCCTCATCTATTAAGCATAAGAGAAACATGCGGAACTTTAATAAAGTTGAAGTATGAGCAACAATAATATGAGCTACCTATTAATATTAATAATAATACTAAATAGATGATTTATCGGTGTAGACTCTTACAAAGTTTGGACACATGTAAGACACATACGGAGACAGGAAGTACTGTTCGGGCTCCTACAGCTGCTCCCAGACTCCCGACACCACCCGAACTGGGATCGAGGATTAGCTCCAACATACTTCACTCTCCACTCAACGACACGTGGCGGCAAGCTCGCACCCCAGAACCAGCCGGGGATTAAAGATCAGAGTCCGCGGCCACGGTCGGTTCTCCAGAGAACATGTCTGCAAGTGGACTGAATGGCACAACTGTAGCCTTCAAGGAGCTCCAGGGGCCCTCTGCTTGTCGTTTTCCAGTCCGTAGGAAAGAAGTGAAGACTCTGCTTGTCACCCGTTTGCATCATCTAAGGACTGGGGAGATTTACGAGCCCTGGCTGCTTGACATAGCGTCTGCAGAAAAGTCTCCCGACATTCATTCAAACGTCTGTTCGAAAACCACACGTACGTCCAAATGACGGGGGTTGGGGGGGGGGGGGGGGGGAAGTGCCAGATAGAGACCCCCTTAGTTATGGGGGCGGAAACTTGGCTGGAGCACTCATTCTGGGTTAGGGAGCGACAGGGGCTCGGGGACCGACCTGGCACCGAGTTCTGGTGTCAGGCAGCTGGCGGTGGTCCACTCCATCCTTCGCTTCTTGGCATAGCCAGAGGGCAGGAAGTCCCCCAGACGGGACTTTGGTTGGACTTCATGAACACGTTTGACAGAAAGGTTCCTGTTGACTAAAAGCCAGTCAAACTAAGAGTAAACATGTCTTCTATCTGGGCCTTGTTTTGCTCTAAAAACCACAACCAGGTCCACCTAAACGTGGAAATAGTCTGCATCAGGGGTCACCAACCTTTTTGAAACCAAGAGCTACTTCTTGGGTACTGATTAATGCGAAGGGCTACCAGTTTGATACACACTTAAATAAATTACCAGAAATAGCCAATTTGCGTCATGTTATTATTAATAATTCATGATATTTATCTTTGTGGAAACACTGATCATCTTAATGATTTCTCACAGTAAATATATATAGAAACAGATAAATATTTATTCGGTTTGTCATTCCGTCGAGCATTTTTTTTCCTTCTAAGGAAGGTTTTTTGTAGAGAATAAATGATAAAAAAACACAGTTTAGAAATGGTGGAGTTCTGCAAGTTCACCCCGAAAATTTCCCAAATTTTTTTCTATGGGAAAATGTCCTAGAAATCAGGGTAACCTGTTTTTGTTTTGTTTTTTAACTACTTTTTAAAAAATAACTTTTGGTCAAGGTTTTGATACTCGAACAGTTCCGTTCGGATGAAAACTGTGGGCAAAATTTTGTTGCGGAATAATAATAAAAATAATAATAAAAATAAATAGATGGTTTAGAGCAGGGGTCACCAACCTTTTTGAAACCAAGAGCTACTTCTTGGGTACTGATTAATGCGAAGGGCTACCAGTTTGATACACACTTAAATAAATGGCCAGAAATAGCCAATTTGCTTCATGTTCTTATTAATAATTCATGATATTTATCTTTGTGGAAACACTGATCATCTTAATGATTTCTCACAGTAAATATATATAGAAACAGATAAATATTTATTCGGTTTGTCATTCCGTCGAGCATTTTTTTTCCTTCTAAGGAAGGTTTTTTGTAGAGAATAAATGATAAAAAAACACAGTTTAGAAATGGTGGAGTTCTGCAAGTTCACCCCGAAAATTTCCCAAATTTTTTTCTATGGGAAAATGTCCTAGAAATCAGGGTAACCTGTTTTTGTTCTGTTTTTTAACTACTTTTTAAAAAATAACTTTTGGTCAAGGTTTTGATACTCGAACAGTTCCGTTCGGATGAAAACTGTGGGCAAAATGTTGCGCCGGAATAATAATAAAAATAATAATAGAAATAAATAGATGGTGTAGAGCAGGGGTCACCAACCTTTTTGAAACCAAGAGCTACTTCTTGGGTACTGATTAATGCGAAGGGCTACCAGTTTGATACACACTTAAATAAATGGCCAGAAATAGCCAATTTGCTTCATGTTCTTATTAATAATTCATGATATTTATCTTTGTGGAAACACTGATCATCTTAATGATTTCTCACAGTAAATATATATAGAAACAGATAAATATTTATTCGGTTTGTCATTCCGTCGAGCATTTTTTTTCCTTCTAAGGAAGGTTTTTTGTAGAGAATAAATGATAAAAAAACACAGTTTAGAAATGGTGGAGTTCTGCAAGTTCACCCCGAAAATTTCCCAAATTTTTTTCTATGGGAAAATGTCCTAGAAATCAGGGTAACCTGTTTTTGTTTTGTTTTTTAACTACTTTTTAAAAAATAACTTTTGGTCAAGGTTTTGATACTCGAACAGTTCCGTTCGGATGAAAACTGTGGGCAAAATTTTGTCGCGGAATAATAATAATAATAAGAATAATAAAAATAAATAGATGGTGTAGAGCAGGGGTCACCAACCTTTTTGAAACCAAGAGCTACTTTTTGGGTACTGATTAATGAGAAGGGCTACCAGTTTGATACACACTTAAATAAATGGCCAGAAATAGCCAATTTGCTTCATGTTATTATTAATAATTCATGATATTTATGCCTTCCGCCCGATTGTAGCTGAGATAGGCGCCAGCGCCCCCCGCGACCCCGAAAGGGAATAAGCGGTAGAAAATGGATGGATGGATGGATATTTATCTTTGTGGAAACACTGATCATCTTAATGATTTCTCACAATAAATATATATAGAAACGGATAAATATTTATTCGGTTTGTCATTCCGTCGAACATTTTTTTTCCTTCTACAAAAGGTTTTTTGTAGAGAATAAATGATGAAAAAACACAGTTTAGAAATGGTGGAGTTCTGCAAGTTCACCCCGAAAATTTCCCCAATTTTTTTCTATGGGAAAATGTCCTAGAAATCAGGGTAACCTGTTTTTGTTTTGTTTTTTAACTACTTTTTTAAAAATAACTTTTGGTCAAGGTTTTGATACTCGAACAGTTCCGTTCAGATGAAAACTGTGGGCAAAATTTTGTCGCGGAATAATAATAATAATAAAAATAAATAGATGGTGTAGAGCAGGGGTTACCAACCTTTTTGAAACCAAGAGCTACTTCTTGGGTACTGATTAATGAGAAGGGCTACCAGTTTGATACACACTTAAATAAATGGCCAGAAATAGCCAATTTGCTTCATGTTATTATTAATAATTCATGATATTTATCTTTGTGGAAACACTGATCATCTTAATGATTTCTCACAGTAAATATATATAGAAACAGATAAATATTTATTCGGTCTGTCATTCCGTCGAATATTTTTTTTCCTTCTACGGCAGGTTTTTTGTGGAGAATAAATGATGAAAAAACACAGTTTAGAAATGTGGGAGTTCTGCAAGTTCACCCCAAAAATTTCCCAAATTTTTTTCAATGGGAAAATGTCCTAGAAATCAGGGTAACCTGTTTTTGTTTTGTTTTTTAACTACTTTTTTAAAAATAACTTTTGGTCAAGGTTTTGATACTCGAACAGTTCCGTTCGGATGACAACTGTGGGCAAAATTTTGTCGCGGAATAATAATAATAATAATAATAATAAAAATAAATAGATGGTGTAGAGCAGGGGTCACCAACCTTTTTGAAACCAAGAGCTACTTCTTGGGTACTGATTAATGCAAAGGGCTACCAGTTTGATACACACTTAAATAAATTGCCAGAAATAGCCAATTTGCTTCATGTTCTTATTAATAATTCATGATATTTATCTTTGTGGAAACACTGATCATCTTAATGATTTCTCACAATAAATATATATAGAAACAGATAAATATTTATTCGGTCTGTCATTCCGTCGAACATTTTTTTTCCTTCTACGGAAGGTTTTTTGTAGAGAATAAATGATGAAAAAACACAGTTTAGAAATGTGGGAGTTCTGCAAGTTCACCCCAAAAATTTCCCAAATTTTTTTCAATGGGAAAATGTCCTGGAAATCAGGGTAACCTGTTTTTGTTTTGTTCTTTCACTATTTTAAAAAAAATAATTTTTGGTCAAGGTTTTGATACTCGAACAGTTCCGTTCGGATGAAAACTGTGGGCAAAATTTTGCGGCGGAATAATAATAATAATAATAATAAAAATAAATAGATGGTGTAGAGCAGGGGTCACCAACCTTTTTGAAACCAAGAGCTACTTCTTGGGTACTGATTGATGCGAAGGGCTACCAGTTTGATACACACTTAAATAAATTGCCAGAAATAGCCAATTTGTTCAATTTATCTTTAATAAATAAATCTATATATATAAAAAATGGGTATTTCTTTCTGTCATTCCGTCGTACATTTTTTTTCCTCTTACGGAAGTTTTTTGGGAGAAAATAAATGATGAAAAAAAACACTTAATTTAACGGTTTAAAAGACGAGAAAACACGAAAAAATGAAAATGAAATCTTGAAACAGTTTATCTTCAATTTCGACTCTTTAAAATTCAAAATTCAACTGAAAAAAGAAGATAAAAACTAGCTAATTCGGATCTTTTTGAAAAATTACAAAAATAATTTATGGAACATCATTGGTAATTTTTCCTGATTAAGATTAATTTTAGAATTTTGATGACATGCTTTAAATAGGTTAAAATCCAATCTAACAAAGACAAATCATTATTTCGTCTAGATTTTGCAGAACAAAAATTTTAAAAGAAATTCAAAAGACTTTTAAATAAGATTTAAAGTTGATTCTACAGATTTTCTAGATTTGCCAGAATAATTTTTTTAAAATTTGAATCATAATAAGTTTAAAGAAATATTTCACGAATATTTTTCGTCGAAAAACCAAAAGCTAAAATGAAGAATTAAATTAAAATGTATTTATTATTCTTTACAATACAAAAAAAAAAAAAAATACTTGAACATTGATTAAATTGTCAGGAAAGAAGAGGAAGGAATTTAAAAGGTAAAACGGTATATGTGTTTAAAAATCCCTAAAATCATTTTTAAGGTTGTATCTTTTCTCTAAAATTGTTTCTCTGAAAGTTATAAGAAGCAAAGTAAAAAAAATAAATGAATTTATTTAAAGAAGTGAAGACCAAGTCCTTAAAATATTTTCTTGGATTTTCAAATTTGAGTTTTGTCTCTTTTAGAATTAAAAATATCGAACAAAGCGAGACCAGCTTGCTAGTAAATAAGTAAAATTAAAAAAAATAGAGGCAGCTCACTGGTAAGTGCTGCTATTTGAGCTATTTTTAGAACAGGCCAGCGGGCGACTCATGTGGTCCTTACGGGCGACCTGGTGTCCGCGGTCACCGCGTTGGTGACCCCTGGTCTACATCATCGGTAGAAAATGGTTGGTTGCTATTGTTATTTACAGATAAACGCTGACATTTATTATTGATATATTGTTATTTACAGATCAACACTGACATTTTATTATGTCCCACTGGGTGTGAGTTTTCCTTGCCCTTATGTGGGCCTACCGAGGATGTCGTAGTGGTTTGTGCAGCCCTTTGAGACACTAGTGATTTAGGGCTATATAAGTAAACATTGATTGATTGATTGATTGATGTACATTTTGTTATTTATAATATATAAGACTTTTAAAGTCATTTTGATAGTAGGCTAATATAGCTAATATAGACACTTACATCATGTGTTGCCTTCATTATAACACTTATATAAGACTTTTAAAGTCATTTTGGTAGTAGGCTAATATAGACACTTATGTCATGTGTTGTCTTCATTATAACACTTATATAAGACTTTTAAAGTCATTTTGATAGTAGGCTAATATAGACACTTACATCATGTGTTGTCTTCATTATAACACTTATATAAGACTTTTAAAGTCATTTTGATAGTAGGCTAATATAGACACTTACATCATGTGTTGTCTTCATTATAACACTTATATAAGACTTTTAAAGTCATTTTGATAGTAGGCTAATATAGACACTTACATCATGTGTTGCCTTCATTATAACACTTATATAAGACTTTTAAAGTTATTTTGATAGTAGGCTAATATAGACACTTACATCATGTGTTGCCTTCATTATAACACTTATATAAGACTTTTAAAGTTATTTTGATAGTAGGCTAATATAGACACTTACATCATGTGTTGTCTTCATTATAACACTTATATAAGACTTTTAAAGTCATTTTGATAGTAGGCTAATATAGACACTTACATCATGTGTTGTCTTCATTATAACACTTATATAAGACTTTTAAAGTCATTTTGATAGTAGGCTAATATAGACACTTACATCATGTGTTGCCTTCATTATAACACTTATATAAGACTTTTAAAGTTATTTTGATAGTAGGCTAATATAGACACTTACATCATGTGTTGTCTTCATTATAACACTTATATAAGACTTTTAAAGTTATTTTGATAGTAGGCTAATATAGACACTTACATCATGTGTTGTCTTCATTATAACACTTATATAAGACTTTTAAAGTCATTTTGATAGTAGGCTAATATAGACACTTACATCATGTGTTGCCTTCATTATAACACTTATATAAGACTTTTAAAGTTATTTTGATAGTAGGCTAATAAAGACACTTACATCATGTGTTGTCTTCATTATAACACTTATATAAGACTTTTAAAGTCATTTTGATAGTAGGCTAATATAGACACTTACATCATGTGTTGCCTTCATTATAACACTTATATAAGACTTTTAAAGTTATTTTGATAGTAGGCTAATATAGACACTTACATCATGTGTTGTCTTCATTATAACACTTATATAAGACTTTTAAAGTCATTTTGGTAGTAGGCTAATATAGACACTTATGTCATGTGTTGTCTTCATTATAACACTTATATAAGACTTTTAAAGTCATTTTGATAGTAGGCTAATATAGACACTTACATCATGTGTTGTCTTCATTATAACACTTATATAAGACTTTTAAAGTCATTTTGATAGTAGGCTAATATAGCTAATATTGACACTTACATCATGTGTTGTCTTCATTATAACACTTATATAAGACTTTTAAAGTCATTTTGATAGTAGGCTAATATAGACACTTACATCATGTGTTGCCTTCATTATAACACTTATATAAGACTTTTAAAGTTATTTTGATAGTAGGCTAATATAGACACTTACATCATGTGTTGCCTTCATTATAACACTTATATAAGACTTTTAAAGTTATTTTGATAGTAGGCTAATATAGACACTTACATCATGTGTTGTCTTCATTATAACACTTATATAAGACTTTTAAAGTCATTTTGATAGTAGGCTAATATAGACACTTACATCATGTGTTGTCTTCATTATAACACTTATATAAGACTTTTAAAGTCATTTTGATAGTAGGCTAATATAGACACTTACATCATGTGTTGCCTTCATTATAACACTTATATAAGACTTTTAAAGTTATTTTGATAGTAGGCTAATATAGACACTTATGTCATGTGTTGTCTTCATTATAACACTTATATAAGACTTTTAAAGTTATTTTGATAGTAGGCTAATATAGACACTTACATCATGTGTTGTCTTCATTATAACACTTATATAAGACTTTTAAAGTCATTTTGATAGTAGGCTAATATAGACACTTACATCATGTGTTGCCTTCATTATAACACTTATATAAGACTTTTAAAGTTATTTTGATAGTAGGCTAATAAAGACACTTACATCATGTGTTGTCTTCATTATAACACTTATATAAGACTTTTAAAGTCATTTTGATAGTAGGCTAATATAGACACTTACATCATGTGTTGCCTTCATTATAACACTTATATAAGACTTTTAAAGTTATTTTGATAGTAGGCTAATATAGACACTTACATCATGTGTTGTCTTCATTATAACACTTATATAAGATTTTTAAAGTTATTTTGATAGTAGGCTAATATAGACACTTACATAATGTGTTGTCTTCATTATAACACTTATATAAGACGTTTAAAGTTATTTTGATAGTAGGCTAATATAGACACTTACATCATGTGTTGCCGTCATAACACTTATATAAGACTTTTAAAGTTATTTTGATAGTAGGCTAATATAGACACTTACATAATGTGTTGTCTTCATTATAACACTTATATAAGACTTTTAAAGTTATTTTGATAGTAGGCTAATATAACTAATGCAGACACATCATGTGTTGCCTTCATTATAACACTTATATAAGACTTTTAAAGTCATTTTGATAGTAGGCTAATATAGACACTTACATCATGTGTTGCCTTCATTATAACA